>NW_020955665.1:190973-194381 GCF_003031625.1 Empidonax traillii | reverse complement strand
CCCCCCTGAGCCTCCTTTTCTCCAGGCTGAGCCCCCCCAGCTCCCTCATCTGCTCCAGACCCTTCCCCAGCTCATCTGTTGACACATGGGGATGGTCTGCTCAAGTGCCTTGAAAATTCCCTTCTTGAAGAAAATCCCTCCTTCCTGGACTCCTTTGGCCTTCAGGACTGCAGAAACATATAATCTGCGCAGTCTTTTTAATCAGAAATAACCCACAGTTATTTTTTCCCCAAGTTTTTATTTCCCCTCTCCCCCCCCCCCCCCCCCCCATTGGAATGTTTTCATTCAGGAAGCAGTATATCAGAGGAAATAAAATCACTATTTTTACCCACATCGAGTTATTTCTTATTGTCAGCCACTCTCTAGCATTTTTTAAGCAGTTTTCCACTTTAAAAGTCATCTTCAGTAGACAGATAAACTGTCTAAAAGGATATCACTTTTGTCAATCACTGAGTTTCAGAAAAATCTTCCTTCCGTGGCACTGTTCTGGTACTGAAAGTTGAAAATATAAATTTGGTGGGAAAAAGGATTCTTTCCCTGAAGTTAAAGGAAAAAAATATTTTCAATAGTTGAGGTTTCAGGATTCTTCTCACAGTGCTGAGTGTTTGAGCCAAATGTGGAGGCAAGGTCAGAGTCAACAAGAACATCGTTATACCTCTAGGCTTTCCAAGGAAACACATAGTTCCTGTGTTCTCAGAGAATTTTCTCCAGGATGAAATGGCAGCAGGGTGATCAGACAGTCAGAAGTTTTCTAATTCCATCTGGGACTCAGAGGAACACAAAAGCATAAATAGAAACAAAAAAAAGTTAGCTCAGTTTTTTTTGTTTTCTACATCAAACTATTATTCCAAGTTCATTTGTGGAGCTAAGAGTCAACAGAAGTGATAATATTAAAAATAAAAATAAAATTAAAAGGAGTAAAAATAAAAATAATAATAATTAAAAAAACCCAAACCAAACAAAAAAACCCCCACCAAAACCAAACAGAAACAAACGAAAAAACTAAAAACAAAAACCAGAACTGTCATTTATCACTGTCAGTGAACACAGGTATAGCATTCAGTTGGGAAAAGAATACAAAACTATGAAACTATACAAATAACTTTCTGGAAATCAAATGTTTTGCAATTAAAGCACAGGGACAGTTCATATCTTTACTATCTTTTTTAAAAGAAGACATCTGTGTTTTAAGTCAATTATTGCCACACACTGTACTTGCTGACATAACAAAGGTAAAACAAAGAGCCTAAAGGTGACCTTAGGTTAATACCTTTAGAACATGCATAGTTCAGTACTGATAATCACGATAATGTTGGTGTGAAGGAGATTTTACATCCTACAAAATTTATTTAAAAAAAATCAAGCATGTTCTTATTCTCCTTGAAGATAAAAACCAGGTCTGTTTAAATAATTAATTAGAAATATGATAAAAAGAACTAAGGTAGTCTAAAGTTAAGGCTACTCTTAGGAGCCACAGAAGATCCAGCCTCAAGATTTTGCCATTCCTAATTTTGAACAATAATTTACATCCATGTCCATTCCCTTATTCACTGTCCTACTTCCCAGGATGTTAGGAAGTGAATATTCCCCCCTAATTTCCATCTGTAATAGCATCTTTTGGATGAAGAAAATTAAGATGTAGGGGAACAGCAAGGCAGATACCGCCCCCTAGTTTTATCTGAGAATATTCCCAGCCAGCTCTACCGTGACAATCCAGTTGTTCTGTTACCTGTCCCCTTTACCATTACAAAATAGGAACATCATAGCATGGGTTTCAAGTCTTTTGAAGTGCTCTCTAGCTGTAAATTGCATTTGGTAAAAAGATAAAAAAGTAATAGAAATCAGAACAGTATTTGGGAAGCACTTCCTTTCCTCCCCCAGCTGTGGTGGCAGGAGTCCACTAAAAACAAGGGCTATAAAAGATTGTGGAGAATCAGGTGGGTGGTAACAGGTTGTAACTTTGCAGAATGAACCTGTGATAAAAGAATGTTAAGTAGAAAAGTCCATACTGAGATTTTGGAAGAGAAATGAAGGGGGGACAGGGACAGGACACAGTGCCAGGCAAGGCCACAATATTTCACTCTGCCTGGCAGAAGGAGATGGGTATGAGCTTCCTGGTTTTCTCTCTTCAGTTTAATATGAAGTGATGGTTCTGGAGGCAAAAAAACTAAGAACTAATGAACTCCAGACTAGGGCAGAAGCCTGGAGCTGGGTATAAGCTTTTAGGGAGTGAGTTGAATTTTCTGTTAGCCTGAGAGCAGCGAACCTTTCTGTCAGACAGAAGAAGTCATGTGTGAGAAATTCTCAGCCAGATCAGACCTGATTTTAAGGGCTATGATAGAAACTGAAATTCTTCTGACATACATGACATAGACTCTTCTTAGGGAGAAACCAGACCAACAAAGCAACAGCCAATAAAAAACTCATTGGTGAAGGCTTTTTATTACTAACTCGATGCTTTTAATCCTCTGTGTACAAAGGGAGTACAGCAGCTCCTTACCACAACTCGAAGCATTGTAGTTATATTTTCTTAAATGTGACTTTTCTTTCTTTCTGTCTTTCTTTTTTTTTTTTTTTTTTAAACTGAAGATAGATGGATTGAATTATTCATATTCTGTGTTGCTGTTCTTTCACCAGTCTCCCTGCAGGTGAAATTTGCCCCTGTGCTTTCACTATGAAGAATAACTGCATTCTGTGCTCTGCCCTGGCTGGGGTTAAGAACAAACATGATGTGCTTGTAATCACAGATGTTTCTGAGACTGAAGGGTGAATCAGCCCTTGAATTTTCAGGGATGTTTGAAATGTGTATTTGTGTGTTACTGATGAAAAATGTAAGAACAAAGCAACTCCCCAATTAAGTCTAGTCTTTCCTACCACCAATAATCATATGTGCTATTAGTAAACCAGTTGCAGATCCTGGATCTTTTTTTACCTCTCCTGCTCCAGATTGGCATCCAGAACTGTGTTTGATCTACAGAATCCCTTGCCTGTGCTGATTGTGTTGAGATTTGAATCAGTAATCAAGCACATTAAATCAGTCAATTAAGCTTCATGATCCCCTTTAGATACAACTTCAGTTTCTACCTGTCCATATTCCTTAATTTCTTGGTAGTTCTATAGGATGAAAAGGTGCTGAGCATCCCTCTTCACAGAGCATGGGGGAGACAATTCTTTTTTATTGGCTTAGTTTTTAATAATATTTGAAATTCTGATGGAAGCTGGCCTCATGTTTAAACTAAAATAGTGTATGATAAGTTAGAAATTCAAACATTCACATTGGAACTCTGACCTACATACCCTGTGGAAAGGAGAGGTTGGCTAAATGAAGCAGCTGGACAACTTCATGTGAATGGGGGCCTCTTTCTTTACAGGCTCCACATGCCTTTTGTGACCATCTCATATTGTAAA
>NW_020955665.1:187474-190952 GCF_003031625.1 Empidonax traillii | reverse complement strand
CCCCCTGAGCCTCCTTTTCTCCAGGCTGAGCCCCCCCAGCTCCCTCATCTGCTCCAGACCCTTCCCCAGCTCATCTGTTGACACATGGGGATGGTCTGCTCAAGTGCCTTGAAAATTCCCTTCTTGAAGAAAATCCCTCCTTCCTGGACTCCTTTGGCCTTCAGGACTGCAGAAACATATAATCTGTGCAGTCTTTTTAATCAGAAATAACCTATAGTTATTTTTTCCCCAAGTTTTTTCTTCCCCTCCCCCCCCCCCTTAATTGGAATGTTTTCATTCAGGAAGCAATATATCAGAGGAAATAAAATCACTATTTTTACCCACATCGAGTTATTTCTTATTGTCAGACACTCGCTAGCATTTTTTAAGCAGTTTTCCACTTTAAAAGTCATCTTCAGTAGACAGATAAACTGTCTAAAAGGATATCACTTTTGTCAATCACTGAGTTTCAAAAAAATCTTCCTTCCGTGGCACTGTTCTGGTACTGAAAGTTGAAAATATAAATCTGGTGGGAAAAAGGATTCTTTCCCCGAAGTTAAAGGAAAAAAATATTTTCAATAGTTGAGGCTGATACGTGAGGTTTCAGGATTCTTCTCACAGTGCTGAGTGTTTGAGCCAGATGTGGAGGCAAGGTCAGAGTCAACAAGAACATCATTATACCTCTAGGCTTTCCAAGGAAACACATAGTTCCTGTGTTCTCAGAGAATTTCCTCCAGGATGAAATGGCAGCAGGGTGATCAGACAGTCAGAAGTTTTCTAATTCTATCTGGGACTCAGAGGAACACAAAAGCATAAATAGAAACAAAAAAAAGTTAGCTCAGTTTTTTTGTTTTCTACATCAAACTATTATTCCAAGTTTATTTGTGGAGCTAAGAGTCAACAGAAGTTGTTATTAAAAATAAAAATAAAATTAAAAGGAGTAAAAATAAAAATAATAATAATTTAAAAAACACAAAACAACCAAAAAAAACCCCCACCAAAACCAAAACCAACCAAACAAAAAAACTAAAAACAAAAACCAGAACTGTCATTTATTACTGTCAGTGAACACAGGTATGACATTCAGTTGGGAAAAGAATACAAAACTATGAAACAATACAAATAACTTTCTGGAAATCAAATGTTTTGTAATTAAAGCACAGGGACAGTTCATATCTTTACTTTCTTTTTAAAAAGAAAACATCTGTGTTTTAAGTCAATTATTGCCACACACTGTACTTGCTGGCATAACAAAGGTAAAACACAGAGCCTAAAGGTGACCTTAGGTTAATACCTTTAGAACATGCATAGTTCAGTGCTGATAATCACGATAATGTTGGTGTGAAGGAGATTTTACATCCTGCAAAATTTATTTTAAAAAAAATCAAGCATGTTCTTATTCTCCTTGAAGATAAAACCCAGGTCTGTTTAAATAATTAATTAGAAATATGATAAAAAGAACTAAGGTAGTCTAAAGTTAAGGCTACTCTTAGGAGCCACAGAAGATCCAGCCCCAAGATTTTGCCATTCCTAATTTTGAACAATAATTTACATCCATATCCATTCCCTTATTCACTGTCCTACTTCCCAGGATGTTAGGAAGTGAATATTCCCCCCTAATTTCCATCTGTAATAGCATCTTTTGGATGAAGAAAATTAAGATGTAGGGGAACAGCAAGGCAGATACCGCCCCCCAGTTTTACCTGAGAATATTCCCAGCCAGCTCTACCGTGACAATCCAGTTGTTCTGTTACCTGTCCCCTTTACCATTACAAAATAGGAACATCATAGCATGGGTTTCAAGTCTTTTGAAGTGCTCTCTAGCTGTAAATTGCATTTGGTAAAAAGATAAAAAAGTAATAGAAATCAGAACAGTATTTGGGAAGCACTTCCTTTCCTCCCCCAGCTGTGGTGGCAGGAGTCCACTAAAAACAAGGGCTATAAAAGATTGTGGAGAATCAAGTGGGTGGTAACAGGTTGTAACTTTGCAGAATGAACCTGTGATAAAAGAATGTTAAGTAGAAAAGTCCATACAGAGATTTTGGAAGAGAAATGAAGGGGGGACAGGGACAGGACACAGTGCCAGGCAAGGCCACAATATTTCACTCTGCCTGGCAGAAGGAGATGGGTATGAGCTTCCTGGTTTTCTCTCTTCAGTTTAATATGAAGTGATGGTTCTAGAGGCAAAAAAACTAAGAACTAATGAACTCCAGACTAGGGCAGAAGCCTGGAGCTGGGTATAAGCTTTTAGTGAGTGAGTTGAGTTTTCTGTTAGCCTGAGAGCAGCGAACCTTTCTGTCAGACAGAAGTCATGTGTGAGAAATTCTCAGCCAGATCAGACCTGATTTTAAGGGCTATGATAGAAACTGAAATTCTTCTGACATACATGACATTGACTCTTCTTAGGGAGAAACCAGACCAACAAAGCAACAACCAATAAAAAACTCATTGGTGAAGGCTTTTTATTACTAACTTGATGCTTTTAATCCTCTGTGTACAAAGGGAGTACAGCAGCTCCTTACCACAACTCGAAGCATTGTAGTTATATTTTCTTAAATGTGACTTTTCTTTCTTTCTGTCTTTCTTTTTTTTTTTTTTTTTTTTTTTTTTTTTTTTTTTTTTTTTTTTTTTTTTTTTTTTTTTTTTTTTTTTTTTTTTTTTTTTTTTTTTTAAACTGAAGATAGATGGATTGAATTATTCATATTCTGTGTTGCTGTTCTTTCACCAGTCTCCCTGCAGGTGAAATTTGCTCCTGTGCTTTCACTATGAAGAATAACTGCATTCTGTGCTCTGCCCTGGCTGGGGTTAAGAACAAACATGATGTGCTTGTAATCACAGATGTTTCTGAGACTGAAGAGTGAATCAGCCCTTGAATTTTCAGGGATGTTTGAAATGTGTATTTGTGTGTTACTGATGAAAAATGTAGGAACAAAGCAACTCCCCAATTAAGTCTAGTCTTTCCTACCACCAATAACCATATGTGCAATTAGTAAACCAGTTGCAGATCCTAGATCTTTTTTTACCTCTCCTGCTCCAGATTGGCATCCAGAACTGTGTTTGATCTACAGAATCCCTTGCCTGTGCTGATTGTGTTGAGATTTGAATCAGTAATCAAGCACATTAAATCAGTCCATTAGGCTTCATGATCCCCTTTAGATACAACTTCAGTTTCTACCTGTCCATATTCCTTAATTTCTTGGTAGTTCTATAGGATGAAACGGTGCTGAGCATCCCTCTTCACAGAGCATGGGGGAGACAATTCTTTTTAATTGGCTTAGTTTTTAATAATATTTGAAATTCTGATGGAAGTTGGCCTCATGTTTAAACTAAAATAGTGTATGATAAGTTAGAAATTCAAACATTCACATTGGAACTCTGACCTACATACCCTGTGGAAAGGAGAGGTTGGCTAAATGAAGCAGCTGGACAACTTCATGTGAATGGGGGCCTCTTTCTTTACAGGCTCCACATGCCTTTTGTGACCATCTCATATTGTAAA
>NW_020955665.1:182552-187265 GCF_003031625.1 Empidonax traillii | reverse complement strand
TTTAAACTAAAATAGTGTATGATAAGTTAGAAATTCAAACATTCACATTGGAACTCTGACCTACATACCCTGTGGAAAGGAGAGGTTGGCTAAATGAAGCAGCTGGACAACTTCATGTGAATGGGGGCCTCTTTCTTTACAGGCTCCACATGCCTTTTGTGACCATCTCATATTGTAAATTGGAAATGTAGGAGCTGGATTTAGAAACTTCGGAGAACTTTGTGGTGGGAAAAAAAAAAAAAGCCTATGTAAGGAGAAAACTTTCATTGAAAGGAAAGATTATTGGTTTTGAGAAGATCATTATTATAATCTACCAGTGTTGCGTATAATTAGGAAAAGTATTTAATTGAATCAGTTGCATATAAAACACACAGTGGACTCTATCCTAGGTGTAGTTCTAGCATTAAGAAACCTAGTAATGGGTAGAAAATTCCCTTTCATGAGGATGAAGGGGGGGGAAAAAAAGCCAAAATGTTCTTTCATACATTTCAGGCTTCCTTTTGAAGATATGTCCCAGATAATACAAAATAAAGTGATATGGCCTGAGCTGGGAACCTAATGTTTGAGTTTGGATTAAAATCTGAATTTTTTTCAAAGTATAAGGAGAACTATCTGAACAGAATTTTTACCTCCTGAATGATGCCCAGCAAATGAGGAATGAAGGTAGGACAGAAAGAAGGACGGAAGGACAGAAGGAACAAAGGAAGGACATGGAGTTCTTTCCTTCTATATTACTTACTGAAGTCCAAAATCACTGAGGTAGTAACATTTATTTTGTTTAACTTTATGCTATCCAAGTGTATGTTATGTTTAACCACTCTTACTTTCAAAGTTGCTGCAATGAGCTTAACGAAAACAACAACCCCAAGTAAGTGCAATTCTCCGTAAGAGACAGATATAAGAAAAAAATAATGAGAGATATATGACAGTGAACAGCATTTCTGAGGGAAAGAATATTATGACTCTAATATTAATTGCATATATTTTGACTTTTTTACTCAGCCTGTTAATTAATATTCAGACTTTGTTAAAAACCTAATAGTCTGAGTTGAATGCCTCTTTAAAACTCTGGATCAACCGTTAACTTCAGGAAATTTTGGCAGACACATTGGATTATTTTTTTTAACATACTTTTATAAACATAAAAAATTACTTGGGAGAAAAGATATGGTAGTTTCCCTCAGCAGAATTCAAAGCTGTCTGCCTCAGGGTCCAGTTTCATGGTCTACTTAAGCTGATGTGTCTGGAGGGCTGTTACTGGAAAGAGCAATCCTGATCTCCTGGCCTTCCCCCTCTGCTGTGCTTCCCATAGCCTGGGAAAATACTATCCCATGGTGGGGGTAGGGAGGAGTTCCCAAGCAACAGCCCCACGCAGTAATTAGGGATGACATCCTGATGACAGTGATGAGAAAGCCTTCAGTCTCAACACTCCACAGGCACAACTCTCCATCTGAGCAAAAAAAATTTTCTCAAATGTATTGTGAAAGAAGAAGTTTGCACAACATTGAAGGCCACATTCTTGGTGTCCTCTCCCTGGTACAAAATTAGACCTTTACCCAGCTGATCTGTTTCCTTTCAGTAAATTATTCAAAGGGTTCCATGTGTGGAAGTGTCTGTTGCTAATCAAGGGCAGCGGGAGATGTTTCAATCCTGTTTTGATCATAATCTCCTCAGCTGGGATCTAAATTTCCAGTTTTCCTGTCTTTGTGCAGTCAGGTCTGCTCATACAAACTGGGTTTAAGTTATTATGAAATTGTTATGATGGTGTTTTGTATGGCATTCTTTTGTATTGCTCTCGGGGATCCCAGCTCTCAAAGACAATGGAGCTGGGAAGGGGCTGGAGCAGCAGGAGCAGCTGAGGGAGCTGGGGGGCCTCAACCAGGAAAAAAGGAGGCTCAGGGGGGACCTTCTGGCTCTGCAACTCCCTGACAGGAAGGGGGACCCAGGGGTAGTTGGGCTCTGCTCCCAGGGAACAAGGGACAGGACAAGAGGAACTGGCCTCAGGTTGTGCCAGGAGATCTTCAGATTGGACACTTGGGAATATTTCTTCATTGGAAGGGCTCTCCAACCTGGCACAGCTGCCCAGGGCAGTGGTAGAGTCGCCATCCCTGGAGGGATTTACACGAAGTGTGGATGGGGCACTGGGGGACATGGGTTAGTGGCGGCCTTGGCAGTGCTGGGGACTGGTTGGACTGGATGATCTCAAAGGTCTTTTCCAACTGAAACAATTCTATGATTCTATATCTAGTTGGCACAGAGGTAAATGGCTACTGAAGTGTGTATTAGGACAAAATTGCTTTATAGGCTAAATGTCAGGACAGAGGAACAGTCCTCTAGCCAAAACATATTAATATAAGGCATCACTGTTCTTCTGGGAGCAACACCTTCCACCCAGAATCACTCTGGCTTTTACCTATCAGTTAGCATCCATTTAAAAGAAAACATAAGTATTTTCAAAATATTTGTCATTTTAATCAGCATTAAGATTTTCATTACACTGCTCTTCATTTCAGAATCTTTTTTTCAATATTTATTTAGCCATATTTAATTATTCCGTGTTTTAGTATACAGTTTTTCTTTGCTTAACCCCTTCTCAAGCAAAGATAATTCTCTTTAATGCACAAGGCTCACTCCTGTTTTATGTCACTGGAGCTGCAAGGAGATGTGGAGTTTCTTGGTGCCATTCCATCTGACCAGTAGTTTTCTCAGTGGTGTCTGGCCAGAGCACAAGCTGATGTTGTTTGGACAAAATGTTGACAGCACTAAAGAGGATTTCTTGTGTCTGAGAGACTGAAGTTCATAAGTGAAGTTTTTCCCACAGTGCAGAGAATGTAAATTGCGGCAGAAGGGAAAAAATGTCACTGCTGTGTTTTAAAAGGGAAACACCTAAATGATGGTGATTTAGTTTTGGTCATATCAGAGCACTTTGATACTCCACGAAAAGGAAAAACTGATTCTTGTTGAAAGAGTGAAACAGAAGCATATTAAAATTTCATACACAGTATTGTGTGGGCTTCTTTATTAATATTAGGAGACAAGAGGATCTGTACTGTTTTTCTGCAGCATTCTCCTTGAAGTATTTAACTCCTCCAAGTATTACTATCAAGAATTCAGAGGCAATTATAAGAGGGAATCTAGAAAGCAAATGCTCATCTGCCTTTTGAATACAGTCAGAAATCTTATGCCTTCCCTTAATACTTGCTAATTATGGTAAAGTTTTTGTCTGTTATCTTACCTGCTTATGGAATTTTTACTATGGAAATTCCCTTGGAATCACAGTTCTGTGACGGCATATATATACATTAATAGATGGTAAGAGTAGTAAATAACAGGGAGAGATTTTGCTGTTGAAACTTACACATTCAGTGTCCCTTTTTAATGAAATATAAACCACCTCCCACTCTTACACTACCTTTAGGTATAATCAAAGTCCACATGAGCAGAATGTATGCTCTGTGTAACAAAAAATATTTTTGCTGTATCCAATTTTTTTTTTTTTTTTGCTTTCGAGCCCTGTTTCATTCTCCTGAAGTTTAAGCCCAGCTACCCTTTTCAATTTAGCTTCATGAGCACTCCAGCAATGCAAATTCTTGTATTTCATACAGGCAGATCAGGGAATGTGATACTGTTCCTTTGGCAACAATTAGGAGAAATGACAAACCAATTTTCTGTGGTGAATTCCCTCCTCAGAAAGCGACAGCCTGGGTGCAGTGTGGGACTCCAGCTTATGAACACGCAGCCAGGTGTCCTGCTTTGGCTTGGGAGAGACTTAATTTTCTTCCTGGTAGTGTCACCTTGGTGTGGTTTTGGTGTAGGAGGAGAATAAAGTTGAGGGTTTGGTTGTTGTGAGTGGTGTTCTCCCAAAATCAAGGACTTCCCTCTTTCTCGCGTTCTGCCAGCAAGAAGGGGCACAAGAATCCAGGAGGAATCACAGCCAGGACAGCTGACCTGAACTGGCCACAGGGCTATTCCAGACCCTCAGTCAGGAGGTCTGCACGTCTTGTGCATTATTTGCCTTTCTGGGGTTTTATTTCCCTCTCTTTGTTGTTGTTGTTGTTGTTTTCTCCCTTCCCATTAAAATTCTTATTTTGTATTTTATTGTAATGGTGATTATATTTTATTTTATTTCAGTTCTTAAACTGTTCTTGTCTCAACCCACAATTTTTACCTTTGTTTCCCAGCTCCCCTCCTCATCCCACTGCAGGGGGTGGTGGTGACTCTGGTGCTTAGTTGTCAGCTGGGGTTAAACCATCACAGCAGGTGAGACATTTAACATATGTGAGTACTCCCTTTGAACTAAATCAGATTATTCACTTGTGTAAAATTGCTCAACTGCCTAAACGTCTGCAGGATCAGGGCCTCAGATTGCAAACATAAACACCAAAGCAATATCCCTCTCGCTGTTCTGCTCAGCCCTGCTCTCCCATTCAGCGCAATTGAAGTGGTGGATGGGCCATTTTCCACTCCTAGGTTCCATTATCAGAGGCTATAGTGGGAGGATAGGGGTACATAAACACATTTTTTAATTATAAAACGTAGTAGTCGAAAGCATTTCTATAGGAAGCAAAGTCATAGTGTTAAAAAAAAAAAAAAAAAAAAAAAAAAAAAAAAAAAAAAAAAAAAAAAAAAAAAAAAAAAAAAAAAAAAAAAAAAAAAAAAAAAAAAAAAAAAAAAAAAAAAAAAAAAAAAAAAAAAAAAAAAAAAAAAAAAAAT
>NW_020955665.1:145145-181654 GCF_003031625.1 Empidonax traillii | reverse complement strand
TATAAGTAGAGAAGATCTCCTTAGGAGCATGTATTCTATAATCCTTCAGGCTTAGTTATTTTTGAAGTTGCATGCCCATATATCTTTGATTTCTATTTAGAGGGACTGTGACTCTTTTATTATTCGAGTGACATATACACACAAAAAAAGAGATTATTTCATATTCTCAGAAGTGTGGGCTTTTAAAAAAAGGTTTGCCAGGTATATTAATTCATTTCAGTCAGTTCTCTACTCTGCCTAGAATGACTTTCAATGAATCCATACATCTCCTAAATACACAAATCATCTTTTAACACTGTAGCATAAAAAACTCTGTCTTTGTACAGGCAAGTTATCGAAGCTCACAAGGTAATCCTTCAATAAGATCACGTTCAGAGAGAGAACTCAGCGAGGCTGTTACCCCTCCTTGTCAAATCACTGCATCTCTGCAAATGGAAAACTGTGCTGAAACACAACCTTCAGCAAGACCCCAGGATGTGCCTGCAGGGTAGGAAGGATCTTGTGTCCACCCTGACCGTCTGCATGGACCCAAATTTACATATGACCATGTGGGTGCTCGAACAGACTCCGTGCACCCACTCTGTTTCCACGGCACCCTCCCGTAGTGCCAAGCCACCCTCGTGACCCCCCCGAGAGAGCCCAGACTTGAGTTGCCACAACAACAGATGGGGCCTCAGACACGGGACCTGACTGTGCTCTGGGCAGGGTGGGCTCCAGCAGCTCATCCCAAAGCCTTCTGCTCTCAGAGCTGGGCACGTGCCACAGGGCAGGGAGCTGCTCACGGGGTCACAGCCCCGCACCGGGGGCTCCCAGGTGATCTGGGGATGGAGGGCACGGAGTGCTGCTCAGGGACAGTCACACTCGACATGGGCGCTCAGATGGAAGTGGAGCTGATGGCTTTGAAGGGGTCCAATCTGGAAGAGTTAAAATGTTGTTATAAACTGCCTGGTTTCAAGAGGTGCAATGACCACGGTGAGAGCCAAGCACAGATCAGCGCCTGTGCCTTAAGGCCACCTTCCAGAAGGTGTGTGGGTACTGGTATTGGACAGTAAAAGCCACCTTCCAGAAGGTTTGTGCTCACTGGTATTAGTCACTGTGTGCAACTCATGCATATCACAAGCACCTTCTTGTACCCCTTCTGTTTTACAAGTCAAAAAATTCAACAGATTTATCCCAGTGTTCATATAATAACAGGAAAGAAGGGATATATAGAGGTAGTCTCAGTTGCACACTAGACTGCCAGAGCTCAGATTCTTTCCTCCCCTTGGATCTGCTCACTTCTCAAAATGATTCACCTTGGACAAGGGTAGAAGGAAAGGGCAGAGAACACTCCACTTTCAAAGACAGAGCATGCTAAATCTGTAAATCAAGATAATAAGCTGCAAAAGCTCCTCCAGTTTCTTTCTTTATCTCTTTTTTTCTCTTTTTTTTTTTTTCCCTTTTCAATGCATTCAGCATGATTAATTGTCTTTTCAATTGTTTTGAACTCTGGAAGTTGGTGTGAACAGTAAGATTGGCATTTGTGCTTTTGCAGGCACTGAAGCACTTCTAAAATTCAAATCCTCGATGAACTTAAATTATTTTATAGCATTTATGAAAAAAAGGCAAAGGTTGATTAAATGTTGAGTCTTGGGTGGTATTTAATTGGTAACCATTGGATTAGGAAATAGACTTAACAATAGTTTGTACCATACAAATGGGATACAGGCTGCAAACAAGGAATGCTAATAACTCTAAAGAAGCACTCAATACGTGGGCAACAGCAGCCCTGCTTGGAGGGAAAAGATCTCTTCAAAGGCATGGAGCTAAAAGTGAAAATGAATCTTTGTTGGAAATGTTTTCTTGTCTGCCCCTTTGTTATGAGCTGTGCAGTGTCCTCATGTAAAACTTTTGTTATATTTGTGCTAAATATAAAAGCCTCCTCAAAACAGAGGTGAGGAAAGGTGTTCCCTGCAGTGAAGGCAGCTGGGACGATGCAGTGGCCTCAGGTCATGGTTAAAAGTGTCTCATTTAGGAGTTCACAACCTGCTCCGTGGTGCTGTGAGTAACTTTACTTTGCCCTTGATTGTCTTCATTTAAATCTTTGTATAACTCTCCTCACAAATGAATCTTGAGAACAAAAAAAAAAAAAAAAAAAAAAAAAAAAAAAAAAAAAAAAAAAAAAAACAAACAAACAAAAAAAACCCTGAACTAAAAAAACAAGTAAAAAAAATCCTATATAGAAAGCAAATTTCTCTGAAAGGATTTACTTCTAACCTGTGTGTGTGTTTGTGTTTGGTTTGGCTTGGTTTTAACCACCCCAGTGATAAGTTATAGAAGGATTTGTGGGAGTGAGAAGCACATATAATTCATGACAACAATGTGGTGCTGTGGAGTCCTGGTGATGCCTCTGAACACCAGGTGAGCATTTCTTGTGATGGCCATCCTGTCCCCCACAATGGGTGTGCTCCTCCTTTGTCAGAGTCTGGGCTTGTGGCCAGAAGGCAAATAAGTGCTTGGAGTTCCTCAGAGCTAAAAGCTCTGCAAATCCTTTACCTGAAATCACGGCACAAGTAGTTCCAGGAAAGACTCATACTCTGCTTGTGCCTATTAAGCACAACTTCAGCCTTGTGGAAGTTGACAGGAGTGTTACCCTAGCTATTAATGGAATAGAATTTTCATCCATTGTGCTGGAAAAGTAGAGGAGGGTGAGTTAGAAACAGTACTGTGGGTACCAGTGGGGATGCAAACTGTCCAGACGAGCACAGGAGAAGTTGCATGGGAGTTTAAGTAATGAGAAACAGAGAGCTTGATAGGCAAAATGGGACTTTTCAAGCTGTCTCTTCATGTTGGAGAATACACTGCTCCTTTGGAGCCCTTCTTTTATAAAAACATACAGGTTAATGCAGAGCCAGCAGTTACATCAACGAGTCTAAACTCTGCTGGGCTACTCTTGCTGGTGGTATCAGCTCATGGGGTTCTTGTGACTCAGTATTAGAGTGAAAACAAGGTGAGATCCAGTCACAGCAGCAGGTTTTAAAAAGCAGAATGGCAAAGGGCAGTAGAGAGAAGAGGAAGGGAGAAGGAACACATAGTATTTATCCATAACAGTGACATTTCCAGGCTTTCCCTAGATAATTCATTTTTCCATTACTGCAAATTCTGACTGGGAGAATAACTATAGACGGCTTTTTTAAGAAGCTCAAAAATATGAAATGAGCAAGCTACACTTTAATGGAATTGGATCACTTCAAAGTATACATTCAAAGCCTGCTGGCAAATTTCTCGGGTGGCTGACTACACACAGCAAACCCACCCTCCCCAATTTGTGGAGGTGTGATTTTGCAGGCCACTTCTCTGTACTGACTGGTGTTTGTATATTTGTCACTTCAAAGGTGATGAATTAGAAATATCAAGCATCATTAAAATCAATGGGAGTTTGCTCTTGACCCTACCAAGGCCACAATTTTACCCATTATCACTGATCTCTTTGTTCTTCTGTTTTGTCACTTTGGTCTGCAGCTGTGAAACTTTTGCTGACTTATGTTTTATCTCCTATGTAGAATTGTAATCAGTGCAGGATTGGCTTCCAGGGAAGCTATTCTGTGCTTACCATACTATTATCAGGCTAAATTACTGTTAGTACACTGACTTTCCGCTTCTTTGAGAAGTCCTATTTCAAAGCATTTTTCCTAATATAGAGAATGCAGATGACAAGATGGTGTTGATGTACCTCTTACCTACCTTAAAATGTAATTTTGATATGGCATATATGTTTTCATGTGCAGATTTGGCGGGGTCTCTACATGCTAAGATCAATATAAACATCATGCAGGGATGTCTAAATGCACCCCGTGTTTCACAGCAGCAAGAATTCTATTTTCAGGGAGCTGATGATAAACAAGCCTAGGGCACCCAAAACATACATGGTTGTTGGACTTTTTTAAAGACCTCTTCCATTATTGTGAATGAAATCAAGCTTTCTCTGGGAAGGTGTAGGTTCTTCAGAAAAAAAAAAACAACAAACAACAAACAAAACCAAACCAAAACCAATCCACAAACAAACTCTACTTTCATTTCAGTGCAAGCAACTTAATAGTTAAAAAATGAAACCAAAACTTTAATCTCTTGTAGGAAACAAATTCCATTTCCTGAGCAGATCTAGCCCCCAAAAGCATTTTCTTTCAGCTGCTGGTGACTCCAAAACCACATTCACTTGTAATGTGGCTTTTGTCTGAGAAAAAATCCATTAATAATTGGGGTGGAAAACATGATGCAGCAATTTGATAATGGAGAGTATATTTTCATTATGTGAGAAAGATCACTGATTATGTGCAGTGATAAAGGTGCAGTGTCTTTTAAGCCCTTTTTCTGCAGAGGGATAAGTTCTTACTTCAGTAGGAACTGTAGTAGCTCAAAGTCTTCCCTTATTAGCTCCTTAGTGAACCAATGCAATCAAATATGAAATGGAAAATGAGAAAAGTAATTAATATTACCAATGACATTTGTTTAAATGTTGCTTTTCAAAAGCACTTTAATTACAATATGCTTTTCATGTTGGTTGAATTCATTTATATAGGGAATACAATCATTAATTATCATAATTAAGACACCTGAATTCAGCCTGACTGGCATTCCTTCCACCCTGAGTTGTATCGTTGTTTTATCTCTGACAGTTGGGTTTTCAATCAGATGTTATCTACTTTTTCCTAATCATTAAGAAATGCTTTACTAATTAGCACATGAAATTCATCCTACATCAGACTGAATTGAATCAAGGCCTATTATCTTGAACAGTAAGACACTTCAGAATTCACAGTAATAGGGCATGAATATGTGATACAGTTCATACACATTTCATGAACCTCCACGTTACCGTTATTTTTTTCAAGACTCTGCAATTAGTTATGCCATTTTCAGGTCACTTAATTCCCTCTCACTGTTTAACAGTCTGTTAGATTACAATGCTCTAAAAGCCCCAGTTAACTCCTCCTATACCAAGATTTGCTGAGTTGTTTCTGTTCTCCAGCAGAGATGCTTTTCTGAAAGGTTCCCTCACATCCTGAAGAGCCAGCTGCTGTGTCCAAAACTCTTGCCTTGAATATATTTTCTTAGGAAAAGAGGACGTATTTTCAACTATTATGCCAGCTCTAATTTTAATTCCTTGAAATGAATATTGAGCAAGCACATGTGAAAGAGAAGTTGTTGCTGTATCTGCAGGACATACAGTTACTGTGCTGAAAATTTAACCATGCTCCTTGCTTGATCTCCCTCTAAAGATATTGCCATTACTGCCCTGACCAGGTTGGGACCAATCTAAACCTGATTAAAAGGTTTTAATCCTGCTTCTAGTAAAATTATTAAGACTTCTCATTTACATAATAAACCTTACAGTGTTACAGTCTTTCTACTCAAATACTTGGCATGAATTTCAGACGGAATCTCCTGGATGTGGATTTATTTCAAGAGAAATATTTAAGAGAAATATTTTAAGAGAAATATTTATTACAGGAATTTGTATCAGCCTGCAAATGTCTACTCTTTAACGATTCTAAAAGATGCAAATTCATCATTTAGGCAAAATAAAAACACAGAAACTTTTTGATCACTAAAAAGCAGAGTAATATTGTATAAATAATGGGTACCTGGACATTCTCACAAGGCCTTATGTAGGTACACAAACCATAGCAAAAATGGTCATCCTGCCCTTGGCTGGGCTTCCTGTGTAACCACACAAAAAGCACAAAGGGTTTAGGAGCTGATTTCCATCACAACAGACCATGATTTGGTTGTTATACTGAGCAATATCTAAATAAATATCCCACAATCTTTTAAAGCTGTGAATGCGACGTTTTTTTGGACAGGGTAAACTTTTAAAGGTAGAATGGTTTGAGTGGCTTTTTGCTAATTATTACTTCATTAATCATGTCCAGTCCTGTATGTTTTACCATAGAAAGTCTGGGATCTTCCTACCTATACAAGTGGCCAGTCCTAATTTTAAGGGATAGGGATAAGAAAAAGCTCTCATATTGTTGAATGTTCCCAGTACAGAGCCATGAATGCCTCTCAAGCCACTTGCCAAGATCTAAACTGGAGCTTCTACGGCAGGAGTGCATTTTTTTGTGATGTGCATCTTAAAATTGTTCATCTCTACTTCATTTCACACCGAATATCTTAAAGTAGCATTGACATTTTTTAAAAAGCACTGTGTTTCTGACTCATCGGGGTTGCTGGAGAAAAAAAAAAATCTCTCTTTTTATATGTAGTTGTACCACAGGTTTATGAATGAAAGGGCTTGAATTTGCAATCTCTGAGTCAAATGGGAAGTAGGTGGTAGCAGAACAATTCCCCAAGGGGACTCAGCTTTAGAAGCCATTTCCTAACTTGCTGCCTCAGAGTCTGAATTCCTTGACCTTAAGGATAAGCTATAATGGGCTTCTGTCTCCCAGGATAGAACTGTCAAACTTTAGTGCTTTAAGACTTAAGTTAAATTTTTTTTTTGTTTGAAAGTTGAATATGTGGCTGGAATTTCACAGCTGTTGACTCTTTGCAACTCCAGTATCTTCAAAGCAATTTTTCAATGACATGTTCAGACCATCACAGAGCTCCAGAGCTTGCCAAAATAGATTTTGTTCCAGCTCTGGTTACATGCTCTAAATTTACATACTCTGAAAATTTAAATCTTTTGGGTTCAGTGAAATGGCACTTATTAGGTCTTGGGGGTACGTGTAGGATTAGGACCATAAAGAGTTTGTAGTATAATTTCTGTCCTTTTGGTCCTTTAATTAAAAAAAAAAAAAGGTTGCTGAGGTTGCTTGGAATTTATTCTTCTGGGATTTCCTTCTGCAATAAATGATAGTTCATGTTATATTTCTATATTAAATGTTGTGTTAGAAGTGTGTGTCATCTATCCAGGTAAGAAATTACTCCTTCCTTATTTTCCCTTTTTAACAGAGGGAGAGTCTACCAGCTTATAGGAGGCACATTCAGTGATGAGCAGGAAAAAAATACCTCAATCAAAGGAGCTGTACTGCTGAAAATGAATGATTACTCCTGGGGGAAGAGAGTAGGGTGGGAGAAGAGCTGCATCATACAATTCAATAGGAAATAACGTTTGTGGGGAAGCAGGAGAGCAGCATATGATTTCCTTGCACATCCACACTGAGCAAGTACATTTTTGTAGTGCATCATTTCTCTTTAGCTGGTGTGTTCAGTTACTGCTCATCTCCCTGAGGGATTTTTATTAGTATTGAAGGAGACTTCACCTGGAAATGGAGTAGCTTGAAATTTGACAAGCTGGAAAAATACTTACATTTTTATCTGAATGGGAAAAGTGTAGCATTAAAAAAAAAGGCAGAAGAGGGGGAAGCAAACATGTATTGCAACACTCTCAAATGGTTACTTTGCCATTTATGAAAAACAGTATAATTATGACACATAATTAATTGGCTAATTACAGAGGTATTTATTATTCTCATATGGGGAATCATACTGTAAAGAGTCCATTAATCTATTTGTACCCGGAGAATCTGAAAGCAAGTAAATAATGTTCTTTCAGTTTATGATCATCTGTACTATGAGACACAACACTGCCAAGGTGCTGCCCAGTGACCAGAAATGAGAGGTTCTGGCTTTCCAAGAAGGTGGGTATGCACCTTTGGGCCCGAAGACTCAAGGTTTAAAAGTCAAAGATAAAGTTTATAGTTGGATCTAAGGTGTGCACGATGTTGAGGCACAAAAATAGGTTCCAGCCAACTACACTATGACTCACTACTGACTTCACAAAAAGGTTGTATCTAACATTGATTTCAGCAATTTAGTGGGCACAAAGTCACTCCTAGAAGCATCACAGATCCCAGTGATGACCCAGCAGTGAGGATGTTGCTAGAGTTTATAATATTTCCAAAAGATAATAAATTGTTTCTGTGGTAGTATGTGCTATTCCTTTCCATGTCTTTGTTTCATCTTCCTGTTGTCTGTTATCTGTATTTAGCCTTTTGCCTTCTATGGCTGACCCGCCTCCTAACTCTCACTGAAATTCCTGTTTTGCAGAAGACTACCTTATAAACTCGTGCCTTTTGCCTTTAAGGCTGAATGTTGGACACAAACATGTTCTAGATGACAACAAAGCAGAAAAAAAGTCTTCCAAACTGCTACAGGTTTGCACAGAGGAAGGGAGATGGGAGTGTGCCGTGCAGCACACAGCACAGAGTGAAGAATGATAGCATCTGCCTTCTGAGCCGCAGTGCCATGATCAAAATTGGCACTGTTTCCAAGCCAGAACTTTCTGTGCGAGGAGAGAGCATCCTTCTTTGTGCAATCTTTCCTTCATAACAGCAGCTCTGCCCTGGCAGCGCCGGGAGTTGGTAACATATGACAAATGGTTTCACAGGGACTTGCTAAACTGGAAAGTGAGAAGGAAGGCAGAGTAAGCACACTATCATTTTCCTCTAGCATTCCTTTATTTCACTCCTTCCCAGGGGCATATGCAGCCCCAGTGTGGATTCAGGGGGATGAACACACCCCACCGTGTCACATCATGTTCCCATGTCTCGTGGCTGCAGGCACTGTCTGGGGGCCTGGATCTGCCACACAGAGTCAGGAAAACAGGGGACTTGCAGCACTGAGCTGGTTGCATGTGAAATTCTCATCACAGCAAAGGGAGTGGGAATTGAAAGTGAACTGTTGGGCTGCCACTGCTGAATGTGCACTGTGACTCCAGCCCATCCGCAGGGAGCAGCTCCGACAGGAGCTGACCTTGAACAGCAATCACATCTTGCCCTTCCTGTAGGAGCTTGTCTGTGGTCAGTCATGGCTTGTTCCATCTCCCATTTATAACAATTCCCTCAAGACAGATGTTTCAGTCTGTGCTCAGAGCTCAATTCCTGTAGGATTGCTCTATCCTGAGCATCCCTGATGTGATCCTGCCCAGGGAGGATGAAGAATCAAGCAGATCAATGATCTCAAACCCTCAAAGTGCCACATTTTAGACTGTTGTTCTCCTTCCTGTTGCTCCCCCCCTCAGTTTTCTGCCTCACAGACTTTGTTGGAATGTTGGAAACCAGCAAAAGTGCTACCTGGAATGGCCTTGACTATGAACACATCAACACTTGATGTAAGACAAGAACTTGGAGGGTAGGTGACTAAAACTTTAAATATAACAGAGCTTAAATTAAGGTTGTTTTACTCTGCAATTGCAAGGTGTTGTGTGTAAAAACAGACTTACAGGATTAAGAAATTGCAAAAGGAAATTGCTTATCCCCCATATTTCACTGGTTCCTTTCTCAGCTCTCTGGTTTCCACCCTTTTCTTACGTGTATACCAACTTCATTTTCTTGCAAGCAGTTATTTTAGTTTGGTTTTGAAATAAGAAAATAAAAGGCTGTAAAAAGAGTAATTTTCATGTATTCTCCAGCTCATATTCCTCTGGTTTTCTTTGTCCCCAGCAGCCTCTCTCTCACTCAAAATCTCCACTATTTGTGTAACCCACACATTTTCCAATAGTACTTCCACTATCCAGGATGATGATTTTTTTGGACCAATATATTGTAATATTTAAGAGGAAGAAAACATCTTCTGTGAGTTCTTCTTATTTTCACCTTTTGATGTTCTCAACTGCCTGAAATCTGATGTGTTGCAAGACAAGATTTTAAGTATTTACAACCATCTCTAATAAACTGCTTCATGGATATTTATGAGGTGCTGTTTTAGCAGGCTGTATTATAATATTAATCAAAATCAAGGCTGCTGCTTGGAAACACTCCAAGAGTTAGATCTTTGTTGAAATCTTTCCAGGTATCCTTATTTTCCCCATTCCTTTTGTTTTTTGTTGTTGTAATTTCCAGTTAAGTTATTTATCAGATGATATTTGAATACATGTGAATATGGTTTTGACAGAAAGTCAGAGAATCCTAAAATTAATCTTTGTTTTCATGTTTATTCAACACTTTTATATTTGTTTTCTGTTTATTTTTAAAGGAAAGGAGCAATATTATCAGGAAAGGATACAAGGCACCCTGGTGTGCCAGTAAAATTACATTGTATGAGTTTGTTGCTTATAACTAGAAATATCCTGAATGTTCTGAAGACTTGTACAGGAAGCCTTGGGGTGATTTTCATACTCCTCACCTAAACATCTACTGAATCCAGGAGGCCAACAGGTACATTTTCAAGTACCTGCTTCAGGTTAAGTATTGTTATTTCTGATGCTCAGCTTGAGACCTTTAACTCTTAATTATCAGGAGCATGTAAGTCAGGCTGTCAGGGTGTTGAAGGTTTCAAACTTCCAAGACAGAAAGTAAGATTTAGTGGGTGTTTTTCAGATTAAGGACTTAATGATTTTCACAAGCTAACCAAGGTAAGGCCAGGCTACTGGGCACACAAGAAACTGCATTTCCTTGTTTATGCGTGCATGTATTTCTAAGCTGAACATACTGTATTCTTCCTTTTTAGCATATTAAGTTGAAATCCTCTCTGATGTGGTCAAACAGGATCAAGAGAAGAAATTATTTTTCTCATGTCTTGATTTGGGTTCAGTACTCAGGCAAAACGTGCCTGTTATTTTATGAATAGCCAAGTATTGTTGCAGAATTGCTGGGGATAGGTCTAAACCACGTCTTAGTTCTTTGCTTCAGTGTTATCACTTCCCACAAAATAATTATTGTTTTATACAGCCACACAGGAAAACACCATAATAGAACAAAAAATCTACGGATATTATATGGGAAAGACCAAAGACATATGAAATACTTATACAACACAGAGTCAAAGCAAAGCCATTTATGACAGTAAAAGGTCAATCATGAAATATATTTAATTTCAAAACATTTTTTCAGCTCTAATGATCTGAGATATTACCTGCAGCACGTGTCATTTGAAATCTACAGTGTTATTTTTACGGCCTTTCCCACTGCCCTTATACTGCAGCAATTGCAGCACATGAAGTCAGAGGTAGAAACAGAGATTACTGAGGGGCACTGCTGATCAGTTCTAACTGAGACACCTCTTGTATGTTTTGCTGATAGTCAGCTTTGCTATAACAAGGGTATTTTGCTATTCAACTCTGAAAGGTATCAAATTTATGTGGACGAGCGTAGACTCATAAAATGAAACCCCTGTGCATCATGGTAGAACCATCTGCTTGCTCCATCCAGTGAGCTGATCTGTCCCAGCTGATCCATTGGATCCCATGTTCCTACCACAATGTTTCTGTAGAATTTAATACTGTGACAGTTGGTCAATAGCTTTAGCAAATATCATGGCTAATGCACCTAAGGGGAGATGACAAAGTCCAAGAAATAATAAAGGATGGTGTTCAAATAGCCTTACAAGAGTATTAGGAGTTGCTGTAGTCACTCTCCATCTCTTACATATTGAATTTAACTGTAAGGGCCCAACTCACCACTCCATTGCACTGGTTTGATGCTGTTGTAATTCCACTGACTTTCACGGAAATGCAACAAGCTTCAGGCTCCTGAAGTAAAATGGCCATCAGGCCTGAAGTCACACAAACAGTGCTCAACCCACTGTTAGGTTATCTGTCAGATGTTTTGGAGAGCAGCACGACTGGGGAAATATTTCTATTTTTAGGAGATTGGGAACAGGCCCTCAGTCCACTCTGCAGCTCTGTCTGGAAATTGAGAGGATAGCGGAGCAAGCTGTCAAAAATCAGCTGTAAGGAAAGAGGAGCTCTCCAAAAGACCAGCTAGAGATTGGTGAGAACCTCAGGAGAAGAAACATGTCTGTTTCTATCAAAACATCAAAGGTTTTTTACTATTGTTGTTGAAATTAAGATATTCTCATCAGTGTTGTGAAATCAAGTCTGACTGAAGTTTGGTGGTGAGGAAGAGGTTATGGAAGTTGCTTTTAAGAGACTGTGGAAGGAAAAAGAATATCTTGAGGGCAGAAAGGATATTTTAGAGGGCAGGGACAGACATTTTCTATCAGCAATCTGAGTTCCCAGCAGTGTGAGCTTTGGACCATTTGACTTACATGGAGGTTTCTGGCATAAGTCCTCGTGGTCAGTGATGCCCCATTTCATGCACTGGATCATCTGTTCTAGAATAAATAGTCTTTAGCCATTAGAAATGCAGCCAAAACAGTTGTAGCTTCTCTTGTCCAGACCATGTAGTTTTACCTGGTCAAATCCACTCCTACCTGTGCAGCCTCCCTTGTGATGTGCTGAAATGGCACAGGGAGTCTTGTGAGGATCCCCTGCACTAATCTGAATTTCATCCTAATAGATTGAGTGAATAATTAAACTTTAATTGCCTGTGCTGACATTTCCAACACTGCAAGTTTGCAGAGAGGGCAAACAAGGCATTGTCAGGGAAGTTTTATGCAGAAATCTGCTCTGATTGACTGAGAGTGCATCAGCCTTGATGTATTCTTGCAACATTTCACTGCAACAGAAGGAAAGAGAAGGATGCATTACATAAATCAAATTAACAGGGCAAAAAGGCAAATACATGGGAAATGTCAGTTCATTCTGCAGGTACAGTTCTTGACCAAGTTAAAAGGAGGGAGGAAGGTGAGTCATTGTACCCATTATGTGTTTGCCATACAAAATAAGCCATTACTCGTGTTGTTTGAGACAGGTTTGCTGTTTTCCTGTACTGAAGTGCTGCCTTCAGTTCCAGTGTTACACAGTTCTAGGTGGAGTGCTGTAGAGAGCAAGCAGAGAAAAGGCTGGATGCCAGTGAAATCCACTGTATTTTATCTTTCTGAATAATTCTGATTTGTAACTGTGTCAAAGCACATGCTCTGTGAAGCAACAACACAACGCGGCTATTGCTTGCTGGATTATGATATCAGCTCTGGGAAATTTACCCCAGGTACTCTTAAACTGAGGTCAGTGCCAGAGATGCATTGCCTGGATTTGCATCTTCCAAATGCCAAGGAGATGGGGGAATGATGAACAAACTGAGCCCTGCTGTACTTTGGAAGCTCTCTGTAAACTGGCTACGAAATCCTGAGCCCAAGCTACGTATTCAAACTGCTTCCAAGTACAAAAGACAGGCAGCACCTGATGCCTTTTCCAGGGAACTCAGCTCTTTGGGATAGGATGAGTGCTTCTGCCACTTCTGACCCCTGTGGACCTGCCTGGAGGCTGCAGCCTGGGCATCACAAAAAGCGGCTGGATTTTTAAGCAGAGGCACTGCCATCTCACACGGCCTCTCAGTAATCACAGCGTGAAAAACTAAAAGCAGAATCCCGGTAAAGTACAGTTCAGGCAACAGGGGGCTGGCTCTTAACCAGCTCCTTGCTCTCCTGACCTGGAGGGACGTTTAATGGGAGGGGGCTTTGGAGTGGATCTCCCGCTGAAGGGGAAGCTGCTCAGGAGCTAATTTCCCCTCCACTTTTGCCTGAGGTGTTGGGAGCCTGCGGATTGCACTGAGCCCTGAAATGTGCAGAGCACATTCCCCCTCCGTTCAGAAGTTATCTGCCATGGTCAATTCTCCCCAAAAGCCACTTGGAAATTCAGCCTTTTGCAGCGTTCACATATCGGGCTGCTGATGCTGAAAGGGGTGTGTTTCATCCTTTGATGAGCCTGTTAAAAACAGGGGCTCGCCCTAGGGGTTTGACTTAAATCCAACAGAATTAAGAAGTGCAAAAGGAGGATCTGCATCTTTCAAGCAGACCCATTGTGTCCTGGTGCTGCAGATAAGCTCCCGTCAGCATAAGAACAGGGGAAGTTTCACTCCAGTGAGAGCAATGCAATTTGAAATGTTGGCAGCTGATAAGTGCAGGTGAGGATAAAGGCATGTCTGCATCAGTCACTTGCATTACATTTGGAATATATTTTTCTTTGTTGGAAAATCCTGCAGATATATGCACCCTTCTGCTTTTCATTCCACGTTATCTTGCTGCTAGTGTGCTTAATTATATCCTATCCACAAAATCCTCAATTTCAATATTCCTTGGAAATATATTCTATAACTTCTCCCTAAAATAAAATGTCATAAATATCTCTCCAGACCTTCAGCTTGAGGGACCTGCATTTGTGCTGAAAATGTAAATGAAGATGTTTTACCTCTGTGCTCCAAGATTATGCAAAGTCTTGTCCTTATATCATGATATCTGTATTTTCTTTTTCTGAAAAAGTTGACCCAAAGGACCTTCAAGTCAAAACAAACACTAGTTGAGTGAGAGCTGTACATGAGGAGGTAAAATTTGGAAATGTGCTGGGAAATTCTCACACTTTTTCACAGAGATATTGTTCATTTTTCAGTCATGCAGGGAGAAAATAATGCAGTGAGTTTTCATTTGCACTACCTGAGGTCCCTTCCCTTCCTACCTGCATTATTCTGAGATTATGTGACATTGTGTATCTTTAATTTCATTTATTTACATTGAGTTTTGGTTTAATTTTTGATAATGGGATCCTATTCAAATATATTTGGTTTGTCTCTTTTGAGTCTGAAAGTACAAATAACATCAAAATTTCAGTTGAACACAAAACAAACACTTTCATAAAGCTGGTGTTGTCCTATAGTAAAGTCAAATAATCACATTGATTTTCTTTTGGCATCTAGACTATCTCTTAAGGAATATATGTAGTAATTGATTTGTATGCTGGAGTTCCTGCAGGGTTTATTTTCAAAATGAGATTTTGGGGTAGGTTATTTTTTTGTTAATTAAATATATTTAAAAGGATTTATGTTATCTTCTTGTTCATACACACTGAATTTTCAATGACTTCTACTAAAATGTTTGGGGATCCTCTGTGATACATAACCCTTTTTGTGAGACAGTACAAGAGCCTGATAATTCCTTATTTTTCTCTTATTTCTCCCAGACAGAATCAAATATTATGGTTATTACTTGGGATCCTGTTGTTTTAATGACATTTTAAGGACACCACATCTTTTTAGTTGAGGTCATAATTCTGGCCCTTTTTTAAGCAATTACGTTTCTGCTTTTACGAGGGACTTTTTTGAGTAAAAAGGACACAGATTTCACTGAGGGGTGGCCTGAATATCATCACCCCTTCTTCCTATCACTGCTTGATTGTTGTCCATCCCCACTTCTCCTGGTCCCTCCTGCAGCCCAGGTGGGAGCCCTGGATAACCCCCTGTTGTTGGAGCCACTCGTGTGCCATGGAGTCGATCACTGGGGTGACCTGTCCACTCTGCCACGTGGGCTCCAGAGTTTCCCGAGGCTGCAGCTGATGAAGTGTGTGTCTTTGCCCAGATACATCCTGATTTTGGCATTTGTCCCAGGGAGAGGGAAGGGAGAGAGCCCTCCTGGGTGAAGCAGGAGCTGCAGACATAACCAAACACTGCAGAGCTGGGCTGGGCATCCCTGGGGTGAAGGCTAAAATAAAATCTAAGTGGGATGGGATTTTTAAGATAAATCTAAGAAATTATTTAGTGACCTGTGAGGTGATTTGGATTTATTCTTAAGTGATCATGAAAGTTCACAGTGCAGAAATCAGGTTTTTTTTCATATATGTGTTTAAGGAGCCAAATTTATGAGTTTTGACAATGTTACAAAGCAGCTGAGAAACTTAACTGCATCTTCCAGCTCCTATTATTGCTCTGATCCTTGGCTGCAGTGGATATCAGTTTGATGTAAAGGTGGATATTAAAATGCAGTCTCATCCTTCTTGTGGTAGCCTTCTTATATTTATCAAGTACTTCTGTGATGGTTTCAGGAGATGACAGCACAGGAAAGGAATGACATTTAACAATTGATTGATAAATTGGACTAATTTTTAAATATCTGAGTTCCTGCCCCTGATTTGCAAGACTTCATAATGACTGCACAGGTAATTCAGCCTTTCTGGGCTTCTGTCACTCACCTTTAATGGAAGCAAGAACATTCTTCTGCCTTGGAGAGAGGAAGGAAGATGCATCTGAAACACGGTAAAGGAATAAAGTGGGTAATATAAATATCTGATAAAAATAATAACAAAAAAAATCCGTCACCAGTTTTTCCACTGGGCTTGCATGGGGCCAACAGTCACTGACATATTTAGATGCCTCTTCAGGGAGTGACTTTAAAGCCTGTCATCTTCAGCTGACATACACTAGGTAGGGATGTGTTCTAAGGATACTTGACATTTATTGAGGCAATTATTTAGTCATCAAAACATCTATGCACTTGTGCAAGGTAATCGACCCTTCTCTTACTCAGGGGGCTGTAAAGACACACACATCACTTTCCTCTGTCTTCAAAGAGAATTAGGGACAAATCCAGGTTTACAGTGCACAGGAGGGTTCCTGGCCCCTAGTGCTGTGTTTGGGCTATTGATGGCATCAATCACAGTGAAGGCACAGTGCAGCTGCCATCTCTACTCTGTATTGCTGTTTTTTAGAGATATCCAACACCAAATCACAAGTACTTGAGGTTCTTTGCAGGAAGCAAGAGGTCTGGCCTGCAGTCTGTCACTGATGAAGAGAAATGCAATGCATTTACCACAGGAAAAAGTGTAGACTCAAGATTTAGTCTTCTTACAATGTATAAAGATTTGATGTATGTTATTAGAAACTACACACATAGGCTGTATATAATTTAAGCTTTTAGAGCCATCTAAATCAACTTCTTCCGCTTTAGGAAGATAAAAACTGTAAAACAAGTTATCTGAGCATCAGGAGGCCTACCATGTTGATTTATACCTGTACAGTAAGCATGTAATTCATTCTTATAAATCACAAAGCTGATGCATTTTTTTCAGAATTATCTGGGTTTTTGGTTAGTGCAAGTGTAAATGAAGCAATATGAGCATTGTGTTTGCTTTTTGTAAGGTAAGAAAGAACCACAGGCAGTCAAAAGTGTTAAAAATGATTAAAGGTGCTAGGAATACAAGGCTATTTTTCTTACACTGGCAATGCTTAGAAAAATGCCTTCTGAAGCATTGTTCATAATAATGATATTACCTTTATAGATCAGGATGTCCTAACAAGAACAAAATGCATTTGCTGTACCTTTACAAGGCTGTGTTTGAGAGTCAGATGGTTCTCCAGCTGACTGCAACTGGACATCTGGAATTAACTTCCCCACAACTCATTTTAGTTGCAATTACATGCATGAGACTTTTATTCCTTCAGAAATACTCATCTGGATATAAGAAGGCTAGAGAAAAAAATAGAAGTGCTATGTCATTTTTGGTCATTTAAATAGAAAAGTTGTCTGAATGGTGGAATTTCTTTAGCTGCCATCCAAAATCCCTTGCCATGCTGACTCACCACCAAATATCTGTCTTGGCTGTGTCAGTCAGCTGGGCCTGAGTGGCACAACCTCTGTAGCCAGCAGTGTGGCAGGAGCAGATGTGGCTGCAATCACAGCCAGGATGTCTCTGATTTCCCTAAACTGAAGGCAGCCATTTACAACCGATCTGCACCCGGTTCTCAAATTCACTGCTCGTGTTTCAAAGCCCTGATGACCAAAAAACTATTAAAAACAAACAAACAAAAACCCCACAAAAAAACCCTAACAAACAAATAACAAAAAAAACCCCCAAACAACAACAACAACAAAAAAGCAAGAGAGACAATACAAGCAGTGGTTTTAACATGGTTGCTTCCTTATGTCTTTGAACTTTGTTTCTAAAAGAAACTACAGAAGTAGAGGGAAGAGGAGAAAATGTGATTATTTTTTTTTTACCCCTAGCAATAAGATGCTAGAAGAAACTGTAGCAGTATTCAGTCGTCTCTCAATTTCCTCTCCTCCTTAATGAACTTGGCTAATTAAGTGCTCCTTACATTGTCTGTGGAGCTGTTTGTCACTTTTCTCATAATTCTCTATTCATAGGGAAATGATGTGGGGGGATATTTTTGCGTGGCTGGCTGTTCTGCTCTTTGCAACACCCCTGGAACAAGCCCTAATCATTGTCTTCCTTACAAAGCTATTGTGCAAGACAGCTGGAAAATAAACGAATTCTGCATTGCCAAGAGCTCTCTTTTTAAACAAAAATTGCTATTACAGAAGTGCAAAGCTGTGCTTTAAGAGTTAACATCCGAGTATAGTAGGGTCTTTACATTTCCATGGCAACAGCTTAACATGATCAGTAAGTAGAGTGGACTATTTTGCTATGAGGCGTCATTAAAAGAAAAATCACGCTGGGAAACACACATGTATCATAGAATAAAATCTCTTCTCCTCGGTTGTGAAAACAGACAATTTCTTTGTTGCTCCATATTGATACATTGTTTTGAAATTGCTGTTGCATTAGAAACGCAAACAGTAATTTACGTGGCTTTTAATTACAGTTTTTGTGATTGCAGTGCTGTAAATATAAAGGAGCAACTTTACAACAGAGGTAATCTGACAGCTGCCACTAAACCTCCTATTTACAATATGTATTGCCAAATTTTTTACAGCAGGTTTTCATTGGTGGTGTGTTGCACAGTTCTCTGTGGTGGTAGGGATGGGCTCAGCTGCTGGTTTACTCATTTCTATTAACAATATATTGATGGCAAGTGGAGCAGCAGTGGCCAGCCTTTGCTGCCAAATCCATTATTTTTAAAAGGGCAAAGGTCTCCAATGAATGTGATGGGGCAGATTTAATGCTCCTCTTTGCTCCGTGTGTGTCACTCACAGGGTGTCATGGGAACATATAAGGCATGCAATTTTTGTAATTTTGTTCTGGAGGTTCCTGGTAATGATTACTCCTGAGCCCCACCACACACTCTGAAAGCAAGCAGAGTTGCTAGAGTGGTAAACTGCAGTTACCCCTCTTCAGCAAGTCACTCTTTAGATCATGGTCTAGATGGAGAGAACATCTGAAAGTTCTGGTCTGTTCTGTACTGTCAGCTTCCATCCAAAAGAAGAAACTCCTGCTCATTTGAGGGTGTTCACCAGCTCGAGAATGTCAGCTGTTATGTTAACAGCCTGAACCGAACTAACTTACTTACATTATTTATCCCCAGGAATGAGGTGCTAGACAGAGCTGTAGCAGCATTTAGTCATCTCTCAATTTCCTCTCCTCCTTAATGAACTTGGCTAATTAAGTACTCTTGTACTTGATTACCTGTGCCCCATCTCTGCAGGCTCTACAGAAGAATCTGGGCAGGCTGGACCATGGGCTGAGGCCAGTGGGGTGAGGTTCAACATGTCCAAGTGCCGGGTCCTGCCCTTGGGTCACTACAACCCCCTGCAGCTCCAGGATGGGGCAGAGGGGCTGCAAAGCTGGAAAAGGACCTGGGGGTGTTGTTTGACAGCAGCTGAACATGAGCCCAGGTGTGCCCAGGAGGGCATCTGGTCTGTACCAGGAATAGTGACTGTCCCTGTCCTAGCATTGCTGAGGTCCCTTGAGTTCTGTGTTCAGTTTTGGGCCCCTCAAGACATCAAAGATACTGAGGGGCTGGAGTGTGTCCAGAGAAGGGAACAGAGCTGGGGAAGGGACTGGAGCACCAGGAGGGTCCAAGGGAGCTGGGGGGGCTCAGCCTGGAGAAAAGGAGGCTCAGGGGGGGTCCTTCTCACTCTCTGCAACTCCCTGACAGGAGGGGGAGTCAGGGGGTGTCAGGCTCTGCTCCCAGGGAACAAGGGACAGGAGGAGAGGGAATGGCCTCCAGCTGTGCCAGGGGAGGGTCAGGTTGGATACTTGGGAAGATTCCTTCACTGTAAGCGTGGTCAGGCATTGACACAGGCTGCCTAGGGCAGTAGTGGAGTCCCCATTCCTGGAGATGTTTAAAAGGGGTACAGTTGTGGTTTAGTAGTGGACTTGGCAGTATGGGGTTAAAATTTGGACTTGATGATCTCAGGGGTCTTTTCCAACCCAAATGATTCAATCATTGTATGATTCTATCATTCTGCCTGCACAAATGACTAGTTTACCCCATGCCATATAGAAAGGGTTAAATCAGATTTTGCTAATATTATTGCTGCATGAAACAAATCTCTCTGTAAGAATTCTTTGGCAAACGATGGAGCTTCTTATTCTTAACTATCTCAATGTTTTCACAGCAAAGTGAGGCACTCGATCCTCTTTACTTTCCTCTTCTTTATCTCCATGTCCTTTTCGGTTTTTTTCTAGAACTTTGAAATCTGTTTCATCTTTTCGACTGATACAATGTTCTTTAGCCCTATGTCTGCTTTCCAGGTGGTGTTATGTGATATGGGCTCCCCATGGAATAGAACTGACATTCCAGTTTTCTCTTCTCCTTCCACTGATTCACAAACAGTGGACACAAGCTGTAGTACAGAACACTCCAATTACACAAGGTAAAATTTCATCATCATGAGGGCAGTCAAATATGGGTCAAAACTATGATCTCTGTCATGGGTTCAAGCTGTAAGAGCAGCGGTTCAGGGAGGAATATTTATCCTTGGAGATATTCAGAACTTGGCTGTACAATGACCTGAGCAACATGACCTCGTTGGCCCTGCTTTGAGCAGATGGATTAGAGACCTCCAGAGTCCCCTTCCTGTGGAAATCTTCTATCACTGTGTTCAATACCCTGTTCACTACTGATTATTTATTCCCCATGCTTGTAATTTTAAACATAAAATACATTACAACACAGTTTGGTCTCATTAAAAATTGTATAGTGGAACAGGATGTGGAAGCAGATTTATTTGGTAGTAGGAAAATGTGCCCAGCTGAGTTTTTGCCAGGCTGGGCATCATTAGTGCCAGGCTGTGCCACACTGTGTGGAGCAAACATCAGGAGGCTGCAGGAGAGATAAATCAGTGCTGATACAAAGAGTGGGAAATAAAGAGAGCAAGACCAGCTACAGATTGAACCTTGCATGTCAGTCATGATGAAAAAGTCCTCCAGAGTTACTTGAGCAGATGAAGAAACCATGCATGAAGATGTCAGTGTGTCTTTGACTGTAGAACATGAAAATCCATTTGTTTTAACCTCCCTTTGCCTGACTTGACTATTTTAGCAACAAACAATTCTTGGCAGGAGTATTTTACTATTCATCTCACAGAGAAGACCTAACTTGGCCTTCTTGGTACTGTTGTCATATAAATAATCTTATAATGGATCCCATTTAATACAAGAGTCAGGATGTGGTAAATGTGGAAAGTTATATTTGACAGAAATAAATAATATTATTACCACTGCCAGGAAAGAAATAGTGTGTCAATGGAATCCATAAATCAGGTTTTGTCACCCTCACTTAATCAAATTTACCTTGACATGATTTTACTAAGTATCACCCGTGTGTTACCTCGTGTCAGCAAGTATTTGCATCCCTATGCATAACAGTAATGCAGGTGACATATAGAACAGTCTTGTCCCTCAGACTCAAAATATATTTGTCACATCTTATTGCTGTCATTTGGCACTTAATATCAGACCCATTAAAGTGTAACTCTCATTAAACATGATGTTAAGGTAAGGGACCTACTTTATTTTTCAGTTATATCCAGGAGGAGTGAAGATGGAAGTTGCAGTCCCCAGAGTGTTACAGCTGTGTGTGAAGCAGTGGTGAATCCAGAGGGGCTGCACAAAGTGTGAGGATGGGATTGACCACCAAACAGGGCACTGACCCAGGTGGGACTCAGGTAAGCTCAGTTTTTAACTCGATTCTGTCACTGTGGTGTCACCCGATTTTGCATGAGCCATTTCATCACCCTAATGCTGTGTATCCCTTTTCTGTGATTTATCTGGTTTATTCAGTGAGATTGTGGCTTCAAAGGGACAGGGGCTGTCCTGTTGGTTTGACCATGGCAAGGACTGTAGCTGAGACTTCTGGAATATAAAATTGTATAGATAAGGGCAAGCAACAGTATAAAATATATATTACAGACTTTGATACCCTCCAATCCATGCAGATCTTGCCAAATTCCATACAGGATCTTTGCTCAGTTCTTCAAAAGTAAAGAAGTTAGATGAGATTTTTCAATTTAAGCTGTGTCTGAACTTCCTAGGCTGTAGTTGTTGACTTGAGCTGATTTTCTTTTTAAAATAAGGACTGATTTTTTAAAAATCTTTTTTCAAAAAAATCAAGCATACAAATATTTCAGTTTCCGAGACAAATTTGAATGCCTTCTAAAAAGCTGTAGGCTGACCCCAGGTCTATAAAAATCTGGTTTATGTAGGCCATCGTCTGAGGGACACATTGCTTTTTGTAAGGAAATAAAAAAGGAGGCAATAAGTTGCAAATCCCAAAGCAGCTGAGTGAGAGTGGAGGAAAGTACCTCGCGTTTGCAGAAACTGTAAATTGTGGTTTAGTGATCCTGCTGGAACCTCAGGGAAATGAAAAGAGAAATTGGTGTTAAAAATAATCAGAGGGAAAAAATTCCAAATGGTCGAGGGGAATGGGTTAAGGGTGACAAGGTGACAAGAAATTTCTGGAAGGTCAGCAGTCTGAAAATAAGTGTCCATCACTGTAAGTGCTCTCAGCACCTCTGCAAACAGTGTCAGACCCTTCACGGGAAAGGTCCTGGAACAGGGGGAGCTGTGACAGGAGAACAAGAAAACGAGATGTGACGGAATTAGGAGGTGACAGAAGGCAGAGCACGAGTGTGCCCCTCCTCCTGGACATGGAATGAAAGCAAACACAGGTGTGACCGCAGGGAAAAAGCTCCGTGTCTGTGCCAGCTCAGCAGAGGGAAAGCACAGGAACAGCCAAGGCAGGGTAGGGGTTTGGCCCTGCTGGCCATGGAAATATCTCCTACAACACTTGAATTATTCCTTAGGGATTATTCCTTACACAATCCCTGTGGCTCCAAAGCAAATCCAAAGTAAGGCAGCTCCAGCAATATATTACCAGAGGCTCTGGGATGTACAACTTGTCATAGCCTGGTGCAGGGTGTGAACTCCAAACCTCCTGCAGTTCTCAATTTGCATTTTCTGCCATTTGTTGAATTTTATTTCTGTTCGCTGCTTCTGCAATGCTGCCTTTGAAAGTGGTGTTTGCTTGTAACAGCAATTATAGAATATTCAATTTCTGTGTTTTACAATTCGGCTGAATTTTGTTCAAGAATATATTTCATACAGTGTTGTTTTTCTCTCTTGATTGGGAGATCTGGCCTATAAATCATATTTCCAGAACATCTAATCATCTAATGAGCTTCAGATTATAATTTGTGGAAACAGGTGCCCTTTCAGAAGGAAAAAAAAATGACATTTATGCAAATATTTCTTCTAAAAATGAATTTGCTGTCTATTCATAAAAATGCAAGGAAACTTTATCTCTATGGTTTCCTTGTTCTAATTCATTTCACAAATAAATTTAAGACAGCTAGCAAACTGAGAAAAAATTATCCCTGTTGAGGTGTTATTTCATTCAGTTTTAAATATTAATGTATGATGTTGCATCGTTATGTAGCACTCTTCACAAGGATGATATAAACCACTTGTTAAAGAAAATATGAAGCTTCTGAAATGTCTGCTCCTAAATGTTTACAAGAGAGATCATATGTAGAATTATAGGCAAGGCAAATGAAGAATAGATGAGCCTTGGGAACTCTGGGATGAGACATGGTTGGCAAGCAGCCCAAGCTGGATTTCTAAATGATGACCTTTTCTTCCTTGAAATCACAATATTTTTGCATTTCTAAGCTACATAATCCCACGATCAAAGTGCCTGTACCTTGAGTCCATATGTGGATGTGCACAGTGAAATATATAAAACTGGTAATCAGAGAATAGTTTGGGTTTGAAGAGACCTTAAAACTCATCCAGTCCCACCCCCTGCCATGGGCAGGTATACCACCCACTCTCCCAGGTTGTTCCAAGCCCCATCCAACCTGGCCTTGGACACTTCCAGGGATGGGGCAGCCACAGCTTCTCTGGGCAACCTGTGCCAGGGCCTGCCCACCCTCACAGGGAACAATTCCTTCCTAATATCCAATCTAACCCAACCCTCTGTCAGTGTGAACCATTCCCCGTTCTCCTGTCCCTCCAGACCTTTGTCAATACTCTCTCTCCAACTTTCTTGCAGGTTCCCTTCAAGGAGGGAAAGCCACAACTAGGTCACCCCAAAACTTCTCCAGGCAGAACAATCCCAGTTGCCTCAGCCTTTCCTCCCAGCAAAGCTGCTCCATCCCTCTGATCATCTTGGTACCTCCTCTGGACTCGCTCCAGCAAAGTGGAGGGAATTTTTCAGCAGCTCTATTTTCTTCTGGTTTGGTTGGCAGAGGGAGCACTCAGAGGACTAGAACAGAGCAAGGACATGCTGAGAGCGGAGCAGAGAAGGGGAAGGACAGGCTTAGTAACCCATCACACAGTACTGTTTTACGGTGCAGAGGGTTTAAAGAGCCCTTGCACACTGTGTGATTTATTCCCAGAGCAGCCCAGGCTGGCCCAGGTAAATCCCTGCTGAGTCTCCCGTCCTCCAGGGCTGCACATCTCCCCTCTGAGCACACATTCTTCTGCTGTAGCATGCAGAGTTAAGGCAAACTTCTTTCAAAATCTCGATAAAGAGGTAGTGAAATGGAGCTTGCTGTGAAATTCACTGTAACAGAAATGAGCAAAGGGATTTTCTCATCTGTTGTCTTTGGGGAATTGTAGGACAAGCCCACATTGTGGGGTTCTGCTCCTCTGAGCTCACCCTGGTCCATCCAAACAGCATCTTGCTCACATAGCTCACTGTTACCATTTAAAGATTTTATTGAGTTCCCTTAACTAGATTTGGTCTTTATTATCTCTTTGCCAAATGACAGGCAATATTAATGCTACTGTTTTATGCCAACATACAAATTATAGAAATCTATTTAATTTCATTACGGCAGTTGAATTAATTGTCTATAATATGATATTAAGAGTTTTGCTACACAGGAAGAAAAGCAAATTAAGGTGGCAATAAGTATAATTGAAATCCTTTACTTGTTTAACAAATATTTTTTTGCATTCTCTTTATATTTGTTCTTCATAGTTTTGGTTGTCCTATTGTTAATTCCAGAAAAACAAGTCTTCCAGATTTGTAGCTGTTTTGACATGCCACTGTTAGCTCACTGAAATGTGACAAGTGCAGAAGAGAACTTCTGATTGGATTCTATTGCAGTATTATGCTATGCCTACCAGTAAAAAATGCAGAGAAAATTGAATCCTAAAATTATCTGCCTCTCTTCCATTTACTCTCCAAGCCATTTCTTCTATTTTTCAATTATCATCTGGTAATAAATGTGTCACAGTGCAAGATGAGACCTCAGTGGAATACGGTAACACTGAGGACAAAATGGAAAATTCAAGAATATGCAAACTTGTTTGGATGCAAATTTGGTCATTATACTGAACCAAAAGATATGTGCTGCAGGGAAGGGAAGTAGTAAAGCTCTAGAAATTTCCTGTGCTAACAAAACACTCTTCTGCCACATCTGCCACTCTGCACCAAGACACGCTTCTTCCAAATGAATTTCCTGTTCTGAAACAGGTGTTGAGGTTTATGAAGCATTTGATTCCCTCTGAGTGTTTATCTGGGAATTAGGTGGGATACAGACATTGGATAAAAGCCATGGCCTTTGGAATAGATTATTAAATTTATATTGGCTCCTCTGCACAGCCAGGATTTCTGTCCCCATACTGATCCCCTAAATGTCTGAATCCCTCTCTCCATTGTTACCTTTTCCTTTCCTGTCTCTGAATTTGTCACCAGGAATGTCACACACAGGTATAGGTCCCATCCTGCTGTTAATCTCACCCTCTCCTATGATATTTGAATTTCTGAAGAGAAATTCTTGAGAGAAGAAAAGTTTTCAGATTTTCAATTTGTCTGTAGCCTGAAAGGAAAATGACTGTAAATTCTAGAGCTTCTGCTGCTAATTCTAAGGGGAACAATTTGCCAGCATTTGAATCACTAGAAACCATCTTGTGGGGACTCCAGATGTCATTTAGTCTTGTTGTGCAGAGCTCTCAGAACTCTCCAGAGGACCCTCATATGTTTTCAATATGCAAGTCAAGGCTCAGTGGCAGTTACTCCTTCCAAATGTGTTTCTGCCTAAAAATGCACCAGTTTTCCTGACTAATATCATGGAAGTGTTTGGATGCTGGTTTGCAGCCCCTCCATTACTTTACTGCTGGAACTAGAACCGTGTCTTAGAGAAAAGCACTTGTTTTGTGGGGCCACCCTTGTGCATGTGACATCTCTGCTCATTTCATCACCTTTTTGTGCCCTTCCTCTTGTTCTTTGTTGACTCTTTGGCTGCTCAGCTCAGAGAGAGAGGAGCAGGCTTGACTTCAAAGGTCAGTTCACCTCTTGAATCTTTTTCTAAATCAACAAAATTGCCAGTTCCAAGCCAGCTTTAATAACAGTCGAGCCTTTGATTTTTCTGATGGGCTGTGGCAAGTGAAGATTCTGTGACAGTCACGGCCTCTCCACTCCCCTGATACTTAAAGACCTTAGTTTGTTTGGTTTTGTTAATCAAAGGATGATATTCTGTAACATCATGTGTAAGTTCATGGATGAGCAGCATGAAAAGAGCTGCCTAATGTGTAGACATTGCTGTGTATTTACACTGGCCATGAATAAATCTGAGCTGGAATTCCAGAGAAACCTCCTCTGTTAGAAGAGGCAGGGCCTGTGGAGGTTTTCAAGCTAATGCGAAAATGCACTTGGCGGTGATGAGAAATGTGATGTGATAATGTGAGAGGTGTCATAGGAGGTTCTTTGTGTTTCTGAGCTCCCAGTGTGCTGACTTTCTGAATACATAAGTAAATTTTGAGAAGATTCAGGACAAACCATTTGAAGTCCAGCATTTCCAAGAGTGGACACTTAGTTTCTTTATTTCTTTCAGCATTAGAGAGTGATAGTGGATGTAGAATGAGCCTCTAGAAAATTCATTATTTCTTATAAACTTGATTCATAAAAACAAAATTAATTTGAATAATATTTTTTTAACTTAATTTTCCAGAACTATTGTTAGATTGACATTCCTAGATGTAAATACTAGATTTGTGTCTGAGCACCTATTTTTTTCTTCCTTCAGAGTGTCTTAGACCTCTTGTTCAGCACTTTATCACTGAATTTGGGAATCTGCAGCTAAGCCCTGAGAAATCTTGGAGGACAAAACCCAGTGATGACAATAGGTAAGTTACAAAGTGCCCCACACTTCTTTCCCTGCCAGTCAGCCCAGGTATACAGGGGTGCCAGAAAGGGAACATGTTCACTTCAGCCAGAGGAGACCACATGGAGAACTGAGAAAATAATTCAGGCTCTGTGTCACTGCCTTCTTCTGCAGTGGCTGTCAGATGTGGTTCTCTGCCTTGTAACCTGGATAAAGTTAGTTCTCCCTCAATCAGGCTATTCCTTCATTTAGCCTAGTAAGAGACAAGTTAAAAGGAGGCAACCCAACAAAGTCCTTGTCCAACGCTATTATCTGCAAAGGCTCATTGTAAAGGCTGATTTTTATTTCATTTAAAGCTTCCAGCAGGAGAACTTCACACAGCAAGGTTGGGAAGACAGCCCCCTCACTATTGTTCTCCACTTTTGATTTGCTGTGAAAGGATGCTCTATTTTAAGAATCATGATTGTCTTCTTTTAAGGGCAATTTTAGGACTGTTCTCTTCAAGCAGAAGTAGATGGAGGTGGAGATAATAAATCCAGCAAAGTACATTATAAAGGCCTAATAAATGTTAGGGCCGCAGTATGTACTTTACCCTAAGGGGATCAAGACCATTCTCTCTGTGCCTCTCTTACACACACGTTCCCTGATCATAACAAGATGAAGTGCAGATTTTTATTGTATTTATGTAACAATTCTAGCCTAGATCAAAAACAGGGAAATGGAACAAATACACATCTAAATTAAAAGAAGATTTTCAAAATGCTTTAGCAGAGCATTTTTTTAATCTGACACCTTTAAGCCACTGCCTCAGCAGAATGCATCTTGAGAGGAGATTAATTTTGAGAACTTGCTACCACACATATCTAATATTGTTTAAATTAGATTTGATTAAATACTTTTCAGGCTAAAAAATAACAGGATTACTTATGGAATTATAATTCTAGATTTACCTGCTGTACCTTGTTAAGGGGATGGGAATAAAAAAGTGTAGGAATGCAGGATGTTTGAGTTCATCTTGCAAGGAGTGGACTTCTTCCTCAGCATTTTCAGGAATTTACTATCAGCCCTTGATGGTTCCCCAGCCTTTTTTTACTCTAATTTTTTAATCAGCAATTTACTAGAGAATTTCAGAATGTCATAAATGAAAAAGTAAACTTCTTTCACCTACTCTGTCAGCAAAAAGCATTGCTTACTGTGCAGTTGCAAACAATGTCACCTTGTACTTGGACTTGTCAGGAATGGAAAGTATCAGAATTCAGAAAAAAAACCAAAACAAACCAAAACAAAAAAATCCAAACACCCTCCCCCCCCAAACCAAACCAAAACAAGAAAAACAACACAAAACCCTCAGAAACCTAAACAAATCCACCACATTTTGTGGTATTTTCCCACCAAAATGAAAAGTTTGAGTTCAGAGGTACTTATACAAACCAAATGCAGCTGGCTATACATTTTTGTAAATATATCACAGTCAAATGCATATTCCTCCCTAAAATCTTAATGCTGTGAGGCTTGAGGGCTGCTTACCCTCCTCAAGGCTCTTAACAGTGGTGTTATCTTTGGCTTCACCAAATGGCAAAGTCTCAATTTTTTTTTCCACACATTTAATGATGTTCATAAACAGTAATTCCTTTCCAGGATCTGAGTAAACTTATGAAGAAAAAGAACATAGATTTAAACATTTATTTGATAACCTCAGTGATACATTTACAGATGGAAAATGGTCTTAGAAAGTCAGTATCTAAGTGTCCTTTCTTTCTCATGTAGGACAAGAAAAGTAACCAGGCACATTTTAAAGTACTTGAGGGGAACCTGAAAGGTGTAAACCAAAATGAATTAAGCTCAGTGGCAAACTATTTGTAAAATCTGGCATTTTTGAAGGGTTCTTATCGTTTGGACACTCAGTTGTATGAAGGATTCCCACAATGATGTCTGTTATTAAGATTTCTGGAGTCTATGAATTCTGAAAATGCACCAAACCTTTCACTTTCTTTAATTTCTAAAGTGAAGTTGGAGAGAGACTATTGACAAGGGCCTGGAGGGACAGGACAAGGGGGAATGGCTTCACATTGACAGAGGGTAGGGTTAGATGTTAGGAAGGAATTGTTCCCTGGGAGGGTGGGCAGGCCCTGGCACAGGTTGCCCAGAGAAGCTGTGGCTGCCCCTGGATCCCTGGAAGTGTCCAAGGCCAGGTTGGACGGGGCTTGGAGCAACCTGGGCTGGTGGAAGGTGTCCCTGCCCATGGCAGGGGGTGGAATGGGATGAGCCTTAAGGTCCCTTCCAACCCAAACCATTCTGGGATTCTATAATATCAGAATCATCCTGTGTGCACATCTCAGTGTCCCCATCCTGCAGGTCCTTTCTTATTCCTTCCTTCTACAGGAGGATATTGCTTGGATATGTTTTGCAGAAAGGGGTGACAGAAAGGGTACAAATGTCCTACCTGAATACAGAAGCAGGACTACAAAACACTCTTTTTTTGAAGAACATGTTAAGCTGTGACTTACAGAGTCCAGAGTACATCAGATCTGACTCTCTGCTGCCACCTTCACCATCCTGCCCAGCAGCTCATAAATGAAGATATAAAAGTGCAAGGAAGAAAAGCAGAGATATTGAGGTCCAGGAAGATCTGTGCCAGCCACAGGGTTTCCATGTTTGTGTTGTGCTAGGAAATGGAGAGAGAACATTTCATCTGTGACATTTAACTGTGATTCATTTGTGTATGAAGTCTCCACTGAGAAAGCCCATATTTAGTCAGCAGAACTCAGGAAATGAGCCCAATGCAAGTGATGAAGAAACCTGAAGGTCACACCAGCTGTCCCTCCCAAAGGGAGGACGAGGCAAAGATGAAATGAGGTGCCAAAATATACACAGGACACACCATATTTTAATCTTGGTACCTTTCCTTATTCTCCAGATGATGTCTTGTTATCAAAGATTCCCTTGAATTTTTCAGCATTTTCCTCAGCTTGGTATATCAAAGCTGTGTTATGCTGGCAGTGTAAAACATACCTTTTAACAGCATGCAGGTTTACTTTCATGTGCTTTTAATGATTTGCTGCCCAGACAGGCCACTGACCATTCTGTTGCTGGTGTTAAGCAGCCCTGTCTCCAGAGAATGACCATTTCTCAGATCGAATTTTGATTGCCACACAAAACCTGATCTTGTAAATAATGATAACATAACCTCTTGTTCTATTAGAAATCTACAATTCAACAATAAGTGGCTGGGGGCCTCCCATTAATCATTCATGAGTATCAGAAAGAATATTCAATTAGAGATGTGCTCCAGGACACTTTAATATTTCTAAATATGACAAGTTTCTGGTGACTCTAAATAGTACACAAGTGACATATTCAACTTTAGGCAATAAAACAACAAATAGTATGAACTGATTTAAAGTGATTAAACAGGATTTTGAATACCTCTGAATTAACTTTATATTTCTGATGTGTTGGGATGATGTTTGCAAATACCATTAGTAAATGTAGAAGCTTTTTTTTTCTTTTCCATTTCCCTTTCCATATTAAACCTCAGGTGCATTGATCAATACCCAAGCAGATGGATTGCTGTTCAGATACCCAGATATTACTATTTATATACATTCAAGTATTGGATTACATATGTGATTACAGCTGCATTTGCTTTGCTTTTGGAGAAGGGATCAAGACTTTTCATTCAAAGTATCTTTTTTATTTTACATATCTGACAGAATCCTCTCCTCTGGTCACCTCAGCTCCACGTGTTCAGGTGTTCAGGTTTATAGTACAAACTGTGCCAAACTTGGCTGCTTTGAAGTTAAAAAAAAAAAAAAAAAAGAAAAAGAAAAATGTCAAATAGTCAGAGAGTTTTCAAGGTATTGTTCTACTTCTGAGGATAATTTTCCCACAAGGGACAAAATAATTCCCACATTTGTGATATAATAAGTTCTAGAGAGCACTATCACAAAAGTTGCTTATTTTCCAAGAGATTAATAACTTAATTTTTATAAAGGTGTCTCCATATCAGGATTTTTTAGGAAGCTTATGGGACTTAGACATTGTGGTGTAAGTATTACCAACAGTGGCAGAGTGGTAGATAAATCAGTGGTGGTTCTCTGTTCAGTGGGCATAAGAAATAAATCAAATTCAAAATCTGTATAATTAAGATGGGAAAATTCCATTTTTTCTGCATTTGTGCTTTGCTGAAGGCAGTCAGATGTGTTTCAATAAGTTTTTTTAATTATGATATTGCTTTTTTATGCTTTTTTATTATCACCATCTTGGTTTATGTTTTGACTTTTAAATTTACATTTTTAAAAACATTTTTATTTTATTAATTTTTTTTTTTTAAGAGGATAGCAATGACATTACAACATCCTGCAAAATCTTTTTGAGAATTCTAACGTGCACATTCTGAGAAACAAATTGATCCCACACTCTTAATAATTGGAAAAAAATCGACAAGTCTGAGACATTCCCAACCGTTTCTTCCTGGAGCCTGTTCACTCGATAAATCCATCTCTATCTTCTTAATGCTCTGAGAAGTGTAATTAGTATAAGGCTCCCCTGCAAGTGAAAGATGGATGGGTGTGTGGAGAATTCAGGGAAGGAGCAGAGGAAGGAGGTATTAATGTTGAGCAGGAGCAATCTCCAGCAGCCACAGTCAATCTTCTGAGCTAAACAGCTGATCATTAAAAGTGTCTGAGACACTCAAATCATATTTGCTGTAGTAAACTCTTCCCACTAATATAAATTAAGGGCACTTCTCACAGCTATAACATTTCTACAGTTCTTTTAGGACCAGATAATGTGAATGGCAGGAAAAAAATCCAACTCAGTATTGACTCAGTACCGAAAAACTGGTTTTATTTTGAATAACTTCTGAACATAAATCATATTGCTTCCAAGAGAAACATTCTGAAGCATTTTATTCCAGGTTACTAAAATACTATATTCCCTATAGCATACGTATATACATATACATATATATATATATAAAGAGAATCACTTTAGTTTCAATTATGTTGAATAAAAAGCTTTCAACTATTAACTGTAAAAATCTAAAAACTCGATTTTTTTTTCTGATTATAACAAACCAGAACAACATGATAACATATATAACATATACCATTATAATAAAATGTTTATTTTCTTTTTAGAACACCATTGGCACCTCAGCTGCCTGAACCATTTTCTTTGGCATTTTGTTCTGCCCTGGGAACTCCAGAGTGGTGGTGCCCTCATCCATGAAAATATGGCCATGCCATGTGTGTCACCACATTTTAGGAGAAAATAATCACTGTTGGCTTTTCTGAGTGTTTCTTGAGGCGATTCTGAATTTTGACTCCCCTGTGCAACTTTGCCAAAGCAAAAAGCCTGGTTTTGTAATTTGATGGGGGTGATGTTGGATGTAGGTGCAGAACTCAAAACACAGCAGTTCTGGGCATTCAAAGAAAGGAAGGAAAGTTTAGAAGGAGATTCACCTGGAGAAATCAGACATTTCCAGTGTCAGGCAGCAGCAGGATGAAAAACTGGCTTGGAATTTTACATTTAGATGCACCAGTTCCACATCCAATTTTAAATCTGACCCAGAGAACTCAGCCTTCAGTGAACTTTCCTCTTGAAAGTAAGTTAGTGGGGTGGATATCTGTTTTCAAGAGGATCTTTGAAGGAAGCAAGGTGCTGCACACCTCCTGTTTTAATAATCCTTCAGCCTGCAAAATACCATAATACTGCTCTGTGTGCCTGGAACACTGTAATCTGCATTTATCTTAGAACTTGTACCCAGACAACTTTCTGAACATGCAGCTGAAGTGGATTTATTTGTACCCTGATCACTGTGACTGTTCTTCAACAGGTAGAAAGACAGACTGATTCTGTGTGTTGTGTCAGCGATGGCCTGTTCAGCATTGATGGCAAAATGTTTGTGCTTAATGATGCCCATAAATGCCATTTTTCCCTTGTCTTTTAGGGCCTTCTGAGGTAAAAATATTCCCTCATATTCTTTTGTTTTCAGACATATATATAACAAAAAAAATTTGATTCCTGACAAATACTCCACCTCTGATTGAAAATGGACAGCGTGACAAGGCAGTGGTTAGTAGATAGAGCAAGTGATACATTACTTACATATATTATATATCAGAATGTCAACTGATGTTTTCATAAATGGCCTAAATTTCCACAAATATAGTTTTAATCCTGCACTTGAAATTTGGTTCAAGCAGTCTCGTCGTTCTGGAATCTCTGCCTAATTCGAGAGTTATATTTTCTATCAGTTCTACTGCAATAATAGTTCTTCTGCTTAAAAATTTAATCCATCTTAATTCAAGGAAATGTCAGTTTAGCGGTAATCTCTGGCTCCATATTATGCCCTTTAGCTTCTCTTTCTTTCTGGCAGGATGACAATGTCAGAATTAAATCATGTCTTTGGCCAGTGGTTTGCCTAAACTGCAGCTCTTTGAATGAAAGCCCAGATTTTATTTCTCTATGTTGCTTTTTTTTTTTTTTTATTTATTCTCCCATCTCACATGGTTCTCTCTGTGTAGGGAATTCAAAGAATCAGTAGATTGATGAGTAGCAGTTAGATTATGTCCAGAGCATGACTTAAAAGGTGGTTTTTTGGTAAAAATCAGAGCTTTGGTGCCTGATTGTATCTAGCCTTTTATTTCCAGTTTGGATTATTTCCCTTTTTTTGTTTTGGCAGTTTCTGAATAAGATCAGGTCAAAATAGCTGGAGGGATCAGCTGCTTTATTTAAATGAGGCAGAGATGTGGGCCCAGCAGGCTGACTCCCTTTCCTGACCCTGCTCTGGTGCTCTCATGGTGCTTACAGACCCTGTCTCGTGTTTATCTGCATTTCCATTACTCACAAAAGAAAATATGGACAAAGGGTAATGCATAATATTTGCAGAGGTTGTATTAGAGAACATATCCTGTTAAAGACAGGTCACTGCCCATCCTCTGTGCCCCTCAGAGCCGTGTGAAGCACGGCAAGAACAGGTCACACCAATGCAGTATTCACAAAAAAAAGGTTAATTGCCTCTAAATAGCCAAGAGTCCAATGTCTTACCTTGCAATCTGAAGGCCACTGAGAGTGTCCTCATTATATAGCACCTCTTATTTTCCTGGGCTTCACTGTGTGTGTCCTTGCTAAAATTCCCACTGAGAGGGTTGCACGGTTGGCAATTTTTAAGTCAGAACGTTCTTCCTTTTATTTATTTGGTAGCTGGGTTTAGTAATTAATAAAAGAAAGTTGTTGCACTTTCAACAGAGCTTTGAAAATGCTGGTACTTCAAAGGCAGCAATGAATACTCCTTTTTCCTGTTGTCAGTGAAATTAAGGATGCAATCAGAGCTTGGGTCTTGAAAAAAATAAGGAAAATAGTGAGGGATCCAAAAAACAAGAACAGGAATTTGGACCAGCAGTGATTTTGAAGTTGTTGGTCGGCATCTTCAGGGAACCTCATGGTCACTTGCAAAGGGATGAGAAAAGGAGAATTAAAAAAAAATAAAACTGTTTTTTAGCAGAGTTACACTCACTGTATGAGGGTGTGAATCACCATCCCAGTCACTGCACAGGGTGGGAAACTACAGCATCCAAAGGAAAACTAAACATTTGAATGGATGTTAAAGGCAACAGGCAAAAAAATGTGGAGGAAAAGAATTATGCAAGTTTATTAAATGCAGTGGACCATTGTGACAGGACACTTCTGAGCTAAAATCATTGGAGGCTGAAAAATATCTGGGCAAGCTTTGCTATGTGCCTGCTGTGTCAGCTGCTGCTGGAGATGGGATACTGGGTTAGGAAGACCTTTGGTTTGTCCTGATGTAGTTCCCATTATGTTCATACATTGAAAATCAGCTTCTGAAATTGAACTAGAAAAAAAAAAAAGCAGAAATTAAAGGAGAGTCATCTGCCCATCTCTGTATTTAAATAGGCAAGGTTAATTGACAATTGACATGCATTTAGAGTGCTTAAGCAGAGCAGGAACAATACTCGAGGACTGCATTTCTATCCTACATCCTTTTAACTTTCTTCTTTTTCATTCATCTAATGTCAAATGAGATTTTGGGTTCTTCATACAACTGGTATGAGAAAGTTTCTGCCTCTCTCTCTCTCCCTTTAACTCTGAATTTAACCTCAAAATTCTTTAAGCACCTGTCCAGTAACATCTTCCTGAATAATGTGCCAGAGGAACATCTCCCTGGTGCAGCCAACACAAAGCTGCAATCATGAAAAATGGGCTGCTATTTTGTGGAGCTGAAGACTGGAGTGCAACAGATGATCTTTCTCAGTGTGACAGTTTGCACAACCACTGGAAATTCTGTCCTCCAAAGTTCAGCTAAAGGCACAGCAAAACCTGCAGAAAAAAATAGCCCCCTCAATTAAGATCCGGCAGATTTACCTTTTAATTTGACTCATGTCCCATGAGTTTTGTGTGCCTTAAGTGACTTTAGGCACGGGAGTTTTAGCAGTAATTATCAAGGAGTTTTGCCATTAGTCTCTGACACTCTCTTTGCAAAGCCACACGGAGCTTGGAAAATGGGAGCAAACAAATGGAGAAGCACAGGAGTGAAAAATGTCCAGTGTACAGAGTTCACCTGGATAAAAGACTATTTCAAAAACTGTCTGGGAGATGGTTACAACAAATTACTACCCTTCCAAAAGCCTCAGGTAGCCAGACTTATCAATCCAAAGGGTGAACTTTGAGGTTAAAATAATGTGATCCGAACTGCATGGAAGATGGATAGCTGGGTGGGAAAGAAACTTTGGTGGAAATAACTTTATCCACCAGGCCGTTCCACCTCATCTGATCCCACACACAGCAGGATCACTCTTGCATGCATATCCTTGTTTATCCTCCTACCTCCTATGTAAGACTTGCTTCCTAATTTCTATCACGTCCGTTTGATGAAATTTTATAATGGTAATTTCCTTTTCCAGCATTATAGTATGATATCTTATTAGGGACTTTACTGTTTTATTAACCTGGATAAATCCTGCCATAATAACAGGTGTTATAAGCATTGCAACACAATTTACATTAGAAATGTGATGGTTTTAGTCTAGGCCTTCCTTGGTGACCAGTTTGTAACCAAGGAAGGAGCCAAGTACCCAGTATTCCACACAATTTTTACGTAAACCAGAGTATAAATAAGTCGGAGATTAGAGACCTCGCTCTCTTCTCTTCCGGCGAGGTTTGGGAACAGTGGGTCCCTGCGTTGGTCTCGCTTATCTAAAGCTGAGGCCTGCAGAGTCCGCTGTCCTACCACGTGGGGGTTTGGAGAGTGCTGGCTGTGACTGCCAATCCTGCTGTTCTAAGGGACGTGGTGAGATCTGTTTTGTTAGTTATTAGTATAGTTCGATCTAGTATACCTGTTTGGTGTCCCTTTTGTTCCCTTTTGTCCCCTTTTTCCCTTTCCCTATCCCTGCGGGGGGTGGACCCCCTTTTTCTGTGTATATAGCATCTTAACTGTATATAACTGTAATTTGCGTAAATATAGATATATTTTTATATAAGCAGCTTGATTGTGGGTTCTTTAATTTTTATAGTTTCTTTCTCCTTTAACCTAAGGGAAGAAAGAAGGGGGGAAGGGGGCTGCTGTCCTAGCTTTCGGGCATTTGGCAGGGAGCCAAGTCCAA